>NC_052952.1:4505108-4520711 GCF_013358895.1 Oreochromis aureus | reverse complement strand
GACTTCTTTGAGTAGTTTTGTAGGAATGGGGTCTAAAAGACACGTTGATGGTTTGGAGGAATTAATTATTGAAGTTAACTCAGAAAGATCAATTGGAGAAAAAGAGTCTAACTTAACATCGATGGTACTAAAAGTAGCTGTAGATGATATTACATCTGTGGGATGATTATTGGTAATTTTTCTCTAATGATAAAAATCTTATTTGTGAAGAAGTTCATGAAGTCATTACTAGTTAACGTTAAAGGGATGGTTGGCTCAACAGAGCTCTGACTTTTTGTCAGCCTGGCTACAGTGCTGAAGAGAAACCTGGGGTTGTTCTTATTTTCTTCAATCAGTGACGAATAGTAAGATGTTCTGGCTTTGCAGAGGGCTTTCTTATAAAGCAACAAACTATTTCTCCAGGCTAAATGATGATCCTCTAAATTTGTGACACGCCATTTCCTCTCCAGCTTACGAGTTATCTGCTTTAGGCTACGTGTTTGAGAATTATACCACGGAGTCAGGTACTTCGGATTTGAGGCCTTAGTTTTCACAGGAGCTACAGTATCCAGAGTTGTACGTAGTGAGAAGGTAAAATTATTAACAAGATAATCGACCTCTGTTGGGGTAGCGTTCAGATAGCTGCTCTGCTCTGTGTTGGTACAGGGCATTGAAGATGATAACAGTGGGTGGATTATATTCTTAAACTTAGGCTACGTTCACACTGCAGGCGAAAGCGCATCAAATCCGATTTTTTTGACCCTATGCGGCCCATATCCGATCATGGTATGACAGTGTGAACGGCACAAATCCGATATTTTCAAATCCGATCTGGGTCACTTTCGTATGTGGTACTGAATCCGATACATATCCGATGTTTTAGAAAGCGACTGCTGTTTGAACGGTCATGTCGCATTAAATCCGTCTTTTACGTCACTGACACAGGACCAGTGTTGGGTAAGTTACTTTAAATTAGTAACTTAGTTACATTACTAGTTACTTCTCTAAAAAAGTAACTCAGTTACTTCAAGTTACTCGTTACTTTCAGAGTAACTAGTTACTAGGGAAAGTAACTTTGGTTTTACTCAGAATTCTCTTGTTAATGTGTTGCTTCTGTAACTGGATACCCAGCAAGATTGCCAGTCTTCTAGCTTGCTTACTTGCCACAAGTGCACTGTGCCACCTACCAACAGAAAGGAAAAATAATGTGCACATTTCCACGAGAGAAATCACGCCTGGACCGTCGTTGACCGCCGCCATGATTCTAGCCTGCTTTTTACATCCAACACAAAAACTGCAGTCGTGGTGCTTTTGATTGTACTCAGAACTTGGAAATTCTGCCTTCTGAATAGGAAGATGTAGGTAACACCAGACTGCAGATGAGCTGCATACAGGGCTGGACTGGGACAAAACAATCGTCCCGGGCATTTTGACTAGAGACCGGCCCGCCATTATAGGAAAAATCATAAAGCCTTTGAATGAAAATAAACACTGTTGTGACAGTGATGTACACTGTTCTGATGGTATATATGTATCAATCTATCAATCGTTTGATGTAAGACTCAGATAATTATTTTTTTAAAAGCGAGACATTTTAAATGAGAATAATAAAGAAAAGTATTTCCTTGTTCCCCCCTTTCTCTGTTAATGCCCTACCTGGCCCCCTGGCAACACTTTGCTAGACCCGCCCCTGCACAGTTACCAGCTGTCAGCTACATAGAAAAGCATCCTGGTGTTATTTGTCTCTCAGAAACAGTTCATAACTTCCCTTCAACTCATTCATGTCACCTAAAAGGTAAACCTGTTTCTCCATCACCTGTTCAGCTCTGATGATTCAGTAAGGACATCTCCTGGTTTCATCTGCATGTTTCCCTCTCACCACATATCCAAACCGATATCATGACCAGCAGCTTTACAGCTGTGGCTCCAGCAAACATCAGCTGATACTAGAAATTAATATTAAATAAATTCTAACAACAGCTGATCAAGCTTAAACGTGCTGCTGTTGTTTAACGCGACATCCGCTGGTTTCCTCTTTCTGGCGCAAAGTGAGCGATAAATAAACAAGAGAGAAAAAGCTGATCAGCTGATCATTGATCAGTTTCGTGATTGAAGTAGAAACAGGAGAGGAGAGAATGAGAGAAGAAGAGGCAGCTGTGCAGCTTCAGCTCTGTGTCTTTTTCATTGTAGCTGAAGTCCGGGACAAACTCTGTTCCTTTTCACCTCAGTACGAAACGCGTAATATTTTCTCTGAATACCAGACGATTCTGTTTTTTAGGGGACGGTTGGCAACTCTAATAATTAACGTATGAACAAAATAAAGTTCAACATCAGTAACATAGCACCCACACAGCTGTATAGAAACTCCGTCATGCTAGCTAGCACGCAGTACGAAAATGTCAGCATACCGAAAATAAACTCCACCTAAACTTGGTTTATATCTGACTGATAGACTGCAGGTCATAACTTCTTACCTGAAGTTCAGTTCACCTGACACGCGACCCGGCGGCGCTTGGGTCTCTCCTCTTGCCTCCCTTTTCCTTCATCCACCTGCTGGCTTCCACCACTTGCTAATGTTATTGAATCTGTGGAAGCTCCGCGATATCCACCACACGAAGTAACGAGTAACGAGCCTATCTAAATCCCAGTAACGAGTAACGCGTTCCTTGTTTTGGCATAATAACTAGTTACCGTGCTCGTTACCACAATAATAACGTAGTTACTGTAACGCGCTACTTAATAACGCGTTAGTCCCAACACTGCACAGGACAGACGGCAATTATCAGCGCCGGAGAAGCGCCCGAGAAGACATCGCGAACGCTTCCTGGCCATCCAGCGTAGATGTCAGTGAAACTGTTGGGAACACAACGTGAACATTTTACTTGTACTGTATAATCTGCAGATTCTGACAGAAATCTGCAACTATCATTTGAAGCACCGCCTCTCTAAAACAGCAATAAGGATAATTATTAGGTTATCTACATTATTATGTAAATAACAAAATAACTTAAAGCAAAAATTGGGAAACGTAAAGTCCGAAGTCTTTATATTAAGGGCCATCAGTCAAACAATATTGTTTGCTCTGGGTCTAAACAGAGCGAGTTGTGTGTGACGTCTTCTTTTGCGCATGCGGGCCGCTTTGATCATTCACACTAGAGCACGTTTGCTGTCGCATTTTATTTGTAGTGTGAACAAGCAGACAAAAAAATCGGATTTGATCAAAAAATCGGAATTGAGCATTAAGACCTGCAGTGTGAACGTAGCCTTAGTTACAGCACTTTCAGAAAGACATCTACTTTGATAAAGTCTACTCCCCACTGCTGTGTAATCAATAATTGTAAATGTAAATGTTATCAGGAAATGATCAGACAGGAGAGGGTTTTCAGGAAACGCTGTTAAATGTTCGGTTTCTATGCCATATGTTAAAACAAGATCTAGAATGTGATTAAAGTGGTGGGTGGGTTCTTTTACATGTTGAGAGAAGCCAATTGAGTCTAATAACAGATTAAATGCCATGTTGATGCTGTCATTTTTAGCATCTACATGGATGTTAAAATCACCCACAATAATTATTTTATCTGAGCTGAGCACTAAATCAGATAAAAAGTCTGAGAAATCAGAGAGAAACTCTGTGTAAGGCCCAGGTGGACGATAGATGATAACAAGTAAGACTGGTTTCTGAGTTTTACAGCTGGGGCGGACGAGGCTAAGCATCAGGCTTTCAAATGAATTAAAAGTCTGTCTTGGTCTTTCGTTAATTAATAGGCTGGTGTGAAAAATTGCTGCCACACCGCCCCTCGGCCTGTGCTTCGAGGTTTCTGGTAGTTGGAATGACTCGGGGTGTTGATTCATTTAAACTAACATAATCATCCGGCTGCAACCAGGTTTCTGTAAGGCAGAGTAAATCGATTTGTTGATCAATTATTAAGTCATGTACTAACAGAGACTTGGAGGAGAGAGACCTAATATTTAATAATCCACATTTCACTGTTTTACTCTTTGGTTCAGATGTGGATACTGTATTGTTCTTTCTTTGTGATTTTTATGTTTAAGTTGTTTATTGCTGGTTTTAGTTTGTTTTTTGTCTGTTTGGGAGCTGACACAGTCTCAATGGAGATGGGTTTTTGGGGGTAGCAGGAGGAGAGAAGCTGCAGAGAGGCGTGTAAGACTGCAACACTCCTTCCTGGTCCCAACTCTGGATAGTCATATTTTGGGGGGTTTAATAAATTGGTCCATATTTCTAGAACTGAGAGCTGCTCCATCCAAAGTGGGATTGATGCCGTCTCTCCTAACAAGACCAGGTTTCCTCCAGAAGGTTTGCCAATTATCTATGAAGCCCACATCGTTTCTGGGACACCACTCAGACAGCCAGCAATTTAAGGAGAACATGCGGCTAAACATGTCACTCCTGGTCTGATTGGGGAGGGACCAGAGAAAACTACAGAGTCTGACATTGTTTTGGCAAAGTTACACACCGATTCAATATTGATTTTAGTGACCTCCGATTGGCGTAACTGGTGTCATTATTGCTGACGTGAATTATGATCTTACTGTATTTACGTTTACCCTTAGCCAGCAGTTTTAAATTTCCTTCAGTGTCGCCTGCTCTGGCCCCTGGAAGACAATTGACTATGGTTGCCGGTGTCTCTAGCTTCACATGTCTGAGAACAGAATGACCAATTACCAGAGTTTGACCCCGGCGGGTGTGTCGCCGAGTGGGGAAAAAGCAGTTGAGACACATGAACAGGTTGGTGGTGTACCTGGGGTTTCTGTTTAAGTCTATGCTTCCTCCTCACCGTCACCCAGCCGCCTCTTTCCCCAGCTGCTTGGGGTCTGCCGGGGAACAGCTAGCGGGCCTCACGCTATCTTCGGCTGCACCAGCTACAGGGGCCTGGCTAGCTACGGGTGAATGAAGGGTGCGGCCGAGTCTCCAATTCAGTAATCCTGGCCTCCAGAGCTGCAAATATGCTACATTTGTTACAGGTATCATTACTGCTAAAGGAGGCCGAGGAGTAACTAAACATCTGACACAATGAGCAAGAAAGTGCAGGAGGGACAGGTGAAGTAGCCATGGTGCTAACGAGTTGACTACGAGCTAAGCTAAGCTAGCGAAACAGTACAGAGACAGTGAGTGAATACTTTGGCTATAAATTAGGTAGTGAGTACACAGAAAGGGTGCTTCAGATGAAGCACGTGAAGATTATACTATGAAAAAGGAATGTATCAAAAGATTTTAATTAAATTGCTAAGCAGAAAACCTACTCACTCACTGTGTTTGACCAGGAACAGGAAGTGATACTCTACCACAAAGCGAGCGAACACCATTCAACCGTGTCCCTCAGGATGTTCTATGGGAGGTGCTTTGGGAGCATGGAATTTCTGGCTCCTTCAATTCTTATACAACCCTTGCAAAAGCTTGGTCTGTATAGCCAGAAATAAGTCGGACTCATTCCCAGTTGGGCCTTGGACTCCACCAGGGCTGCCCTTTGTCACTGATTCTGTTAATAATTTTTATGGACAGAATTTCTGGGCTTAGCCAAGTGGCTTCATCAGTTGTTTGCCTCCAGCTCACACTGGAGCAGTTCACAGCCAGGTGTAAAGTGGTATGAATGAGAATCAGCATCTCCAAGTCTGAGGCCATGGTCCTCAGCTGGAAAAGGGTGGAGTGCCCACTCAGGGTCAGGGACGAGTTACTGCCCCAAGTGGAGGATTTTAAGTATCTCAGGGTCTTGTTTACAAGTGAGGGGAGCAGGAGATTGACAGACACATTGGTGGTGCAGCTGCAGTGAATCGGACACTCTAGTAATCAGCTGAGCGTAAAGGTGAAACTCTCAATTTACCAGTTGATTTATGTGCCAACCCTCAGCTATGGTCACGAGCTTTGCGTAGTGACCAAAAGAACGAGATCATGGATACAATTGCGGAAATTACCTTTCTCTGAAGGGTGGCTGGCCTCAGCTTTAGAGATAGGGTGAGGAGTTCATCTATCCAGGAGGGGCTCATAATAGAGCTGCTACTCCTCCACATTGAAAGGAGCTAGTTGAGGTGGTTCAAGCATCTGACAAGGATGCCTCCTGGGCACATCCTGGGTGAGGTGATCTGAGCAAGTGCCACCAGGCAGAGGCCCTGGGGCAGACCCAGGACATGCTGGAGAAATAATACCTCTCGGCTGGGCTACATCTTATGCAGATGGTGCTATCTGAAGGAGATTATAGACTGCAACATGGTGGCAGGGGAGACTGTAGCTAGAAAGGATTGGATGGTAGTCTGTAAGATAGCTTTGGAACTCAAAAAGAGGTGTTGAGTGAAAGCAGAGTCAAGGATTAAATGTTGGAAGTTGAAGAAAGAAAAATGGTATGCATAGGTTATAGAGGGATTGAAATTAACTCTGGGTGGTAGGCAAGCGTTACAGCATGACAGGGTAGGTACAGCTGAATTGGTGAGGGAAACTGCCAAGAAGCTGTTTGGTGCATCCTCTGGAGAGGACCTGTGAGGAGATCTGATGGTAGAATCAGGAAGTACAGGAAAGTTTTCTAAGGAAAAAGTTTGCATTGAAAAATCTGGGATACGAGGGAAATGAAGTACTTTGAAATCTTGGTATATGGCAAACAGAGGTAACAGCAACGAAAAAGGCTTATACTTGTTCTTGGACTTGTTCTAACTGGCTAGGCAGAGAGAACTGGAAATGATGTGCAGCAGATAGAAATGAAAATGTTTCTTCAAAAGTGAGGTTGTTGGTCCTGACATAAATGTAGACAGTGCGCAAGAGAGGTGAAGAAGAAATTGCGGCTCCCAGCTTAAATCTGAGAGACAGACACTGTTTCTACTTTCAAAATCAGCCTTAGAGCTTTCCTTTTCCTTCATCCTGGATATTGCAACCCTGAATCCTTCCTTAGTTACACTCCAACAGATCTAGGCTTCTGTGGGCTTCCCATGATTTATTGATCATCTCTACTTTATTCACCTTTTTTTACTCACCATGTAATTTTACACTGCCATTGCATTTACTTGTTACCAATGGACTTTAAAATTTGGCTCTTTCACATTTTTATCTTTTATCCTGCCTCATTCTGCTCCTTTCACTTTCCCTTCACTGCCCCAACTAGTCGCAACAGATGGCTGCCCCTCCCTGAGCCTGGTTCTACTGAAAATGGAGTTTTTCCTTCTTGCTATCACTCATATCTGATTGTTGGGGTTCTCTCTAATATTGTATATAGTATATTGTATATTGTATTCCATCCATCCATCCATCCATCCATCCATCTTCATCGGCTTTATCCGAGGCCGGGTCGCGGGGGCAGCAGCCTAAGCAGAGAAGCCCAGACCTCCTCTCCCCTGCCACCTCCTACCAGCTTATCCGGGGAACACCAAATGCGTTCCCAGGCCAGCCGAGAGATATAATCTCTCCAGCGTGTCCTGGGTCTGCCCTGGGCCTCTTCCGGTGGGACATGCCCGAACACCTCACCCAGGAGGCGCCCAGGAGGCATCCTTGTCAGATGCCCAAACCACCTCAACTGGCTCCTTTCGATGTGGAGGAGCAGTGGCTCTACTCTGAGCCCCTCCCGGATGGCGAAACTTCTCACCCTATCTCTAAGGGAGGCCAGCCACCCTTCGGAGGAAGCTCATTTCTGCCGCTTGTATCCGTGATCTCGTTCTTTCGGTCACTACCCACAGCTCCTGGCCATAGATGAGGGTAGGGACGTGGATCGACTCAGTAAATTGAGAGCTTCGCTTTTACACTCAGCTCCCTCTTCACCACGACGGACCGATGCAGCGTCCGCATCACTGCAGCCGCAGCACCAATCCGTCTGTCGATCTCTGGCTCCCTTCTCCCATCACTCGCGAACAAGACCCGAGATACTTGAACTCCTCTACTTGGGGCAGGAACTCATCCCCGACCCGAAGTGGGCACTCCATCCTTTTCCGGCTGAGAACCATGGCCTCAGATTTGGAGGTGCTGATCCTCATTCCCGCTCCTTCACACTCGGCTGCGAACCGTTCCAGTGCGAGCTGGAGGCCTTCACCTGATGAAGCCAACAGAACCACATCATCCGCAAAAAGCAGAGATGAGATTCTGAGGCCACCGAAGTGAAGGCCCTCCGCCACTTGGCTGCACCTAGAAATCCAGTCCATAAAAATTATGAACAGAACCGGTGACAAAGGGCAGCCCTGGCGGAGCCCATCACCCACCGAGCAGAGTCCGACTTATTGCCGGCAATGCAAACCAAACTCTTGCAACGGTTTTATAGGGATCAAATGGCCCGTAGCAATGGGCCAGACACCCCATACTCCCGCAACACCTCCCACAGGACACCCGAGGGACACGGTCGAATGCCTTCTCCAAGTCCACAAAACACATGTAGACTGGTTGGGCAAACTCCCATGCACCCTCAAGTATCCTTGAGAGGATAAAGAGCTGGTCCAGTGTTCCACGACCAGGACGAAAACTGCATTGTTCCTCCTGTATCCGAGGTTCGACTAGCGGATGAACTCTCCTTTCCAGCACCCTGGCATAGACTTTCCCAGGGAGGCTGAGGAGTGTGATCCCCTGTAGTTGGAACACACCCTCCGGTCTCCTTCTTAAAGATGGGGACCACCACCCCCTGGTCTGCCAGTCCAGGGTACTGCCCCTGATCTCCACGCAACATTGTAGAGGCGTGTCAACCAGGACAGCCCTACAACGTCCAGAGCCTTCAGGAACTCTCGGGCGGACCTCGTCAACACCAGGGCTCTGCCACCAAGGAGTTGTTTAACTGCCTCAGTGACCTCGCCCCGAAATTGGCGGGTCATTCCCCTCATCCCCAGACTCTGCTTCCTCCTCGGAAGACGTGTCAGTGGGATTAAGGAGGTCCTCGAAGTATTCCTTCCACCGCCTGACAATTTTCTCAGTCGACATCAGCAGCGCTCCGCCAGCACTATACACAGTGTAGGTAGAGCACCGCTTTCCCCTCCTGAGTCGCCTGACGGTTTGCCAGAATCTCTTCGAGGCAGTCCGAAAGTCTTTTTCCATGGCCTCTCCGAACTCCTCCCACACCCGAGTTTTTGCTTCAGCCACTTCCTGAGCTGCATTCCGCTCGGCCTGTCGATACCTGTCGGCTGCCTCCGGAGTCCCAAGCCCGATAGGACTCCTTCTTCAGCCTGGTGGCTCCCTTCATCTCTGGTGTCCACCATTTGGTTCGGGGATTACCACCACGGCAGGCACCAACCACCTTGCGGCCGCAGCTCAATGCAGCAGCTTCGGTGATGGATACGCTGAAAATGGTCACTACGCGTTTAGGTGCACCGGGTCTGTCCAGCGTCCTGCCCCGCCACCTGATCCAACTCACCACCAGGTGGTGATCAGTTGACAGCTCAGCCCCTCTCTTTACCCGAGTGTCCCGAACATATGGTCGCAGGTCTGGTGATAGGATCATCGATCATCGACCTGCGGCCTAGAGCGTCCTGGTGCCACGTGCACTTATGGACACTCTTATGTTCGAACAAGGTGTTTGTTATGGCCAAACTGTGATTTGCACAGAAGTCCAATAACAAAACACCGCCGCTCAGATCAGGGAGGCCGTTCCTCCCAATCACGCCCCTCCAGGTCTCGCTGTTGTTACCCACGTGAGCATTGAAGTCTCCCAGCAGGACAACAGAGTCTCCAGGTGGGGCACCTTCCAGCACCCCCCCCCCAGCAAGCCGAGGGGATATTAGAATACCCACCCCAGCCCACCGCCTCTCACCAGGGGCAGCTCCAGACTGAGACAGAGTCCAGCCCCTCTCCAGGAGACTGGTTCCAGAGCCCAAGCCATGCGTGAGGGTGAGCCCGACTATATCTAGCCGGTACCTCTCAACCTCACGCACTAACTCAGGCTCCTTCCCCACCAGAGAGGTGACATTCCATGTCCCTATTGCCAGTCTTGGCAGCCGGGGATCAGTCCGCCAGGGCCTCCGCTCCTGGCCGCCGCCCAGCACACAATGCACCCGACCCCTATGGCGCCTCCTGCGGGTGGTGGGCCTGCGGGAGGATGGGCCCATGTCTCCTCTTCGGGCTGTGCCCGGCCGGGCCCCATGGACTAAGGCCCGGCCACCAGACGCCGCCCTCGGGCACCCTCCCGGGCCTGGCTCCAGGGCGGGGCCCCGTAACCCTATCCCGGGCAGGGTAAACTGTTCCCTCGATGTTCTCTTCATAAGGGTCTTCTGAATCGCTCTTTGTCAGGTCCCTCACCCAGGACCAATTTGCCATGGGAGACCCTACCAGGGGGCAAAAGCCCCCAGACAACATAGCCCCTGGGATCCCTGGGACACACAAGCCCCTCCACCACGATAAGGTAGCGATTCACGGAGAGGGTAAATATTGTATTTACCGTACAAAATATAAAGCACCTTGAGGTGACTGCTGTTTGTTATTTAGTGGTATATAAATAAAATTGAATTGAATTGAATTGAATTCAGGGTGGAGTGATGGAGACAAGTATTGGGGGACATTTTATGACAAAAGGACAGCAGAGAGAGTGAAAGGGAAGGTTTACAAGATGGTAGTGAAACCTGCCGCCATGGTTTGGAAACAGTAGCACTGACAAAATGATAGGAAGACTGTATGTACAAACTTTCTTTTTTTAACTGTATGTATCTCCAAATAGACATTACCCGTCTAGAGAGTCACTGAGTTACTATGACTTTAACCACATGTTTAATCTAACAATATCCTAAATCCACTTACCCCAGCCTTAAACCGCACAGTGTCATCAATGACATACATCAGAATCCCAAAATGGAACACATTGATTATGTGTTTTAAAAGTATCTTAAAAAGAGAAAGTGATTACACAAGGGTGTTTGTATTTGATAGTGTTGAAGAGTAAAAGAGAAGTAAAAGAGAAACTCCTGAAAAAGAATTATCTTTCTATTTGTGTTGGTCTAATGTAAAAAGCCATTTGACATAATCTTTTTCTTCCTGCATTTCCCCTTCTAATTAATCACTTATGTGGGCTTTCCGGGCACGGATGCAGGAAAGAGAGACGTCAGCAACACAGGGCGTGGAGTTGTTGGGAAAGACTGTGCTGAGGAGGGCTTTTGGGGATACAGAAAGTTTAGAGCATTAACGCTATACCACCGACAACAAATAGGGAGCAAAGAAAAGGAAAGGAAAGGAAAGGAAAGTGCATAGGCTATAAGACATAGGGCAGCAATTATCTTCCCAGTGGCAGAGTGTGTTGGTTAACCAGTTTGACTCTTTGGTGCAGACTGAAAGTTCTGAACTTTTGGATAGTCTGGGGCTTGTTATGACAGAATCATCTGCTCATATGTGCGGAAAGTTGTATATGTGTATCTCAGTGTGTGTATTAATAATTACATGTAAATATTTTTAAGGAATCCAGTTTATATTGAGATGGACATTTTTTAATTTGCAGATTCACTTTAATGTTATTGATATAGTACCAAATCACAGCAACAGTCATCTCAAGGCAAAAGGAAAAATACCAGATTTTGAACCTGGAAAACTGTGTTGACTCTCTCTCAAGTTTCATTTTCACTCCTTTTTTGTTTTCATTTTCTCTGAGTTGGTTATGGTTATGAAAAGCTCGTGCATTGGGTTGTAAGCATTTAAATATATTCTCTTTCTGGTGTGTAGAGCCCCCATAGAGCGCTAACATGAAGCCAGTGCATTTGGCTCCTTGTCATGGTGGCATTACACTTCAAGTTTCAACTGTTGAGGACTAATTTGCCAGCTTTGAGTTGAGTAGTTTACTATGAGTGAACTCAGTGTTATTTTATAGTTCTCTCAGATATTTCTATTAATTAGCGTAATATGAATGTACCACAATATAAGAGTGAGAACTGTGCCCTGTTGATTTGCCTTTGTGCTAGGTTTTGGTAGAGTATTTGAATTTTTTTCTAAGGGATGCAGTGAATGTAGGTGAATAAAGAGAACCAGTTTTATTTTAATGCACTGAAAGCAGTGTTCTGTTTACAGAACAGCAATGAAAACATTTTCTCGCATCAAAATCAATGAATATTTTTTATCTCAATACTGAACAACATAATCATAATAATCATCCTGGCCATAACTGTGTAGCCCTCATAGGACATGCATTATGTTGCATATGTCAGATGCTGTTGATCACGGTTGTGATTCTCTTTGTTGCATTTGTTTTTAATATGTTAGCTCAGCAAATCCAGTATTCTAAACACTTGACCCCTGTTTCAATCCAGGGGGTCAATGTGGACATTGTGGATAACTATAACTACCTCAGAGTATACATTGACAATAAACTGGACTGAGCTAAAAACACTACAGCACTTTACAGGAAGGGCCAGAGTCGTCTCTATTTTTTGAGGAGACTGAGGTCCTTCAACATCTGCCAGAAAATGCTCAGGATTTTCTATGAGTCTGTTGTGGCCAGTGCAATCCTCTATGCTGTTGCATGCTGGGGGAGCAGGCTGAGGGTCGCAGATGCCAACAGACTCGATAAACTGATCCGTAAGGCCAGTAAGGTGGTGTCGGAGAGGCGGATGTTGTCCAAGATAAAGACCAAGATAAAGACAATGTTGGATAACACCTCCCACCCACTCCATGTCATGCTGGTCAGTCACAGGAGCACGTTCAGTGAGACACTGAGATTACCGAAAAGCACCACTGAACGACACAGGAAATCATTCCTGCCTGTGGCCATCTCCCTGTACAACTCATCCACTTAACACACTGTTTACTGCAATAGCTACACCTTTTTTGCACATGTTCTTCCTTTTTCAGCTATTTATTAATAAGTGACTTTTATGTATATATATGTATGTATATATTGTGCTATTCTTACTTAGTGTATTGTCTGTCTTTGTTACTGTTTGTTTATACTGGAGCACTGTAACCAAAAATAATTTCCCTTAGGGATCCATCAAGTATTCTGATTCTGATTCATGATTCTGATTCTGATTCTTCACCTTGTTGGAATGTGTGTACACAGTCTCTGAACATATGAAGGTTTGAGTTTCATTATAAAAGCAAAAGCCACATTACTGAGTCCTGACACTATTCAAAAATGATTATCTGTCTACTGCAAGACTGCAGTGATGAATGACATTCAGCATAGCTACACATTAAATCCCCTGTGCGAGTCTTTACTCCTTCCTGCCTTTCCTTTCTCCCCAGCAGAAGGCTGAGTGAATGTGTGGTGTACCTCAGACATCGGATGTCACAGCTCATCTTAGCTTTTAGAAGTTTGACTTTTCACCTCTGCTGTTTGGAGTCTTTAGGCTTTCACTCCTGAAGGGGTGAAGTGCATGTCTCATAATGGGCTGCTTTCAGGACTTGATTCATGAGCACGAAGAATATGATCTAGTTCACACACACACACACACACACACACACACACACACACACACACACACACACACACACACACACACACACACACACACAAATGTGGTAACAAATGAATGTGCCTGCACATACATGTAGGCTGACACATACAGAGACCACGAAACATCTGTGACCAGCCTGGTCCCAGCTCCACTTACAGTTCTAGCTGCTTGTGGTTTATACAGGGAGGGAAATTATGGACAACATGGATAATCCAACTGGCTGACATGTACAGCACTGTGTGAAAGTTTTGGGCACATTAAATATTTGGATTCTGGTAACTGATAACACAATTATCATATGACTTTCAACTGAGGACACAATTCCCCTGTAATTACATTGAATTTCAAACAGTTTTATTTGAAATTACTATAAATTTAAATGTACCTACAGATACATTGGGACACTAGAATAAGGGGGTAAGAAGTCAGGTTTTTTAAGGGAAACAAAAATAATTATACTGTAAGTAAATTTAACTACTTATAGAAGTACCAATTACCTATGTATCGAGTGAGTAATTACTTAATCAGTTCACCACCGAAAGAGTAACAGAGTAAGTAATGGTAGGTAGTGTGCAATTCTATGGGAATTTTGCAAAAAAATGAAACAAGCAATATTTCCCCATCAGACATCATAAATACACTGTGCTTTTCACTGTCTGGCTATGGAGTTGCCCTGAATATATGTGATTGAGATTGTTCTCCCTGATCAACTTACAATAAACTGTTCTATACTATTAATATTTCCATCCCTATACGACCATATAAGGATGAATCGAAGTTTAACTTAACTTTATTTTTTCTTTCACAATTACTGTTAAGACCAAACTGTCAACAGGAGTGTACAGAAAGTACCTGGAGGTTAGGCAAGGTTAAGCCATTCCATAATATGACCCACAACCCAAAAAATACAGCATACTTACAATGTAAGATGGAGAAATATTGTTTTTCCAGAAAATGACCAAGAAATCTTTTAAAAGCGCAGCACTTATTATCGAGTGCCCAAAATTACTTACAGTATAATTTGTGTCTCCTTTCCTGTAAAATACCTGGAATTTACAGCACTACTACCTACCTACTTTCCTGTAAAAGCCTGACTTATTAGACCTTATTTAACTGTACCTACCTTTAAGTGTTTATTGATAAACATGATTACATTTTAATTTAA
This sequence comes from Oreochromis aureus, assembly GCF_013358895.1. Classification (NCBI taxonomy): domain Eukaryota; kingdom Metazoa; phylum Chordata; class Actinopteri; order Cichliformes; family Cichlidae; genus Oreochromis; species Oreochromis aureus. Next base: position 4,506,226 of record NC_052952.1, on the reverse strand, counting down.
AAAACAGGATATTACAGCACAAATACCATTAAGGACAACAACAGTCTGACAAAAGGCTGGCGAAAATGGTCAAGAGCTAAGAGGGCCAGCATTATTATTGAGAATTGTGTACAGTGTAGTGAGTACATCATCTGGGTTCTCATGGTGCACTGCAGCCATATTCCTCAATGTAAGTGTGCTTAAAATGGTAAGTTTAAATACAGGTATATTAAAGTAGATGCAATGACACAGAAGAGTCTTTGTTATTGTTGGTTACAGGTTGTTGTTGGGTGCAAGGTAGTGTTTTCTTTAATAGTGGAGGTTTGAAGCATGAAAGTAAGTACATCTGTACATAAAGAAGTAGCTGAAGCTTTGACTGATGAAGAAAATTCAAACTTATTCATTATTCATTAAGATCATATAAGTATTACTGCAATAAGACACCCAGCAAACATTGTGATGCTGAATAACCACAGTGTAAAAAAAAAAAATCCTAAAAACACACTAATATTCCGGCAGCTGGGGCGCCAAAATAATACCAGAAAATAACAGAAAATAACTTTCTCATAAAAATACGGTTATTTTCAGTAATGACAATACAGTTTGTTGCCCTAATTTTACATGGGATTTTGCCTTTTTCAGTGCTTTTAAACAATAAATTAGGAACATTTTAACGTGATTAAACAATGAAATTACCTAAAACAAGGTCAATGAATGCGAAAGATAGTGGAGCAATATCAATATGAATAATAATACTTAAATGTACGGAAATGTACAGTTAGCAGTTGGTTTAAACAATAATAATAATAACGGATTGCATTTATACAGCGCTTTTGGAGACCCTCAAAGCGCTTTACAATTCCACTATTCATTCACTCTCACATTCACACACCGGTGGAGGCAAGCTACAGTTGTAGCCACAGCTGCTCTGGGGCAGACTGACAGAAGCGAGGCTGCCATATCGCACCATCGGCCCCTCTGGCCATCACCAGTAGGTGGTAGGTGAAGTGTCTTGCCCAAGGACACAACGACCGAGACTGTCACGAGCCGGGGCTCGAACCAGCAACGTTCTGATTATAAGACAAACTGCCAACTCTTGAGCCACGATCTCCCTAAATAACATTATTTGATGTAAAAAA
>NC_052952.1:4250108-4500108 GCF_013358895.1 Oreochromis aureus | reverse complement strand
TAATGACTATACCACATATAGCCAGTTGATATTTGTAGCATGTCCTCTAGTGCATAACCAACAGTAATCTAAATAATTTCCCTTACAGTGACAGCTTTAGCCAGCAGCTAGCCTTTGCACTTTAAAAGCTTTAGCACCAGTGTTGCACTCCTCACCACCAGTGTTGGGAGCTATGCTAAATGTATTGCTAACGAGTAATCTGAGTATTTTAATGTTTTACTTTATTACACATTGCGCCAAACACAGGTCACAACTGCTAAACATATTGGGTCTTGTGAGTGTGACTCACTACAAGCCACATCCGCTAGTAGTTACAATGCACAACATTAAACACAGACAGACTTATTTTTGATCCACTGAGTGATGTTCCATTCTGTTTACTCTGCTGTTGTAGAGCAAACATGAGTTCTGGCTCTCTTTGAAACACTTATATGTCATATATCACTACAAAGTCCAAGAGCGGCAGATTTACAGATGAATAACTGCGTGACTCAAAATTTTCAAAAGCAAAGTTAACATATGCACATTTCAGAACGCATTCAGACCCATTTACTTTTCCTACATGTCATTTAGTTGTTGATTTGTCTTGAATGGATGAAACTAAACGTTTTCTCTTCAGTCAGTACTCCATAGCAAACACAAAGTGAAAACGTCAAAACCTGAAGTGTCTTATTACACACTTTAATACTTTGTGAAACATAGACTTTATAGAAGTTACAGTTTCAAGTCTCTACAAGTGTCCACATCTGGATTTGAGCAATTTATTCCTTTCTTTCTGGCAGATCCCGTCCAGTGCTGTCAGACTAGATGGAAAGCGTATGTGAACAGCTCTCTTCACAGATATCCTGTGGGGCTTAAGGCTGGGCTTTGACTGAGCCCCTCAAGGACAGTCAGAGACTTTTGCTGAGGTTTCTTAAATGCTGTTTTGGCTGTATGCTTCCAGTGCTGTGTTGTGGGTGAATCATGGACCCAGTCTTAGTTTGCTGTGCTGTAAAATCTTTTCTTTTAGGACCTTTTTTGCTTTTAGCTGCATTCATCCTGCCTTCATTCCTGACCTCTCTTTTTCTGTTGCTGAGAAGCACTCACAAAGCATGAAGCATGATGCCGCCACCACCATGCTTCACTGTAGGGAAGGAGGACTAGATGGAAAGTTCGTACTTGTCATCTAACCACGGTGCGGCCTGGTGGATCAGCAGGTAGCTGATCAGTAGCATCACTGTTTGTCTCTCGCTCTCTCTCTTTCTCTCTTTCTCTCTCTTGCCAGGGTGGAACTCATTGTGGGTTCATGCTCTCGGCCTACACACCTGTGAAGTGGAAACACCTGGGCCTCATTATTGCTGTCAGCATTTAAGCCGAGGGATGGCAGCTACTCACATCACTGGAATGTTGTGTGACTGGCGTCAGTGTAGCCGAGCTCTCAAAGATTTGTGTATAGCACTTGTTACTTCTTTGCCTTCGTGCTTACGTGTATGTCCTGTATATAGATTCCCTGGACCCGTTCCTGTGTTCCCTGAGAGGATTCCTTGTCGTGAGTGATTGGAGAGTGGCTGGCAGCGAGCAGTGAGTGACCGAAGAGGAGCAAGTGTTTTCCCCCTGTCCTCCCCACCTTGGATTCCCTGGAGCCCATACCCCTGTTACCTTTGTATAAAGCACTATTCCCAGCACTGTCTGTACATACACCTGGTGAAATGTGTAATAAATTCCACTGTGTTCATCTCAAATTGGAGAGTCCCGCGTGTGAGTCCTCAGTGAACCATGACAAGCCAGGAATGGATTTTATTTCCATTTGGTGATCACACAATTGTAGTATCTGTTGTATCATCTTTGAGAACAAACTGCAGCTAAACCGAATAAGGGAGATGTGGTCAGGGCTCTCTTCACTGATTTATAGGAATAGTGAATAACAATTTATTCGAGAATAATAATTAATGTGTGTTATCTGTCTTAAAAACAGAAACAATATAATTTTAAATCTCCCTGAGGGGCATATTATAAGGTTCAAGTTCAACAAAGCTAATAGATGTTTCAGATCTTCCTGTTACCATTAATTCAGTTTCTTTACTCAATGGAATTTGATGGATTACCATGCATTCACAATTTATCACAATGGTATATAAGAGTGGTACCACTAGAAAGTGTAGACACAGTGTCTCTTCACGCTTGCTTTTCAGAGGCTTCTAATTTGTTGAACATTTAATGGTTGTGAAAAACCGTGACCTCTTTTTCAGAGGCTTCTCAAACTTTTGGTTGTGAAAAATGTCTACTTTAACAGCTAAGAGCATTTTGAGCACAGTGGAGACAAGGAGTTGCACTGGGGATTTTGAACTATGGCCTGTTGTCATTGCTGAAGATTCGTGTACACAGATCCTTATTCACTTAGCTGCTGTTTACAGTTTCAAAGTCTTCATCAGAACAACCACTTCTAATTGTACTTTGCTCCTCACTGTCTTTGAAAAGCAAGAGCTGATAAAACAAATTCAGTAAAATGCATTTTTATCTTGAAGTTTGGTTTAGTAATCTGTCTTAATATATTTTGTGTTTTATTTATTATATGGGGAAAAATCCTGTCAGCCCTGTGCTGAGAGGGCTGTGGTCATCCGTCCTGTTCTAAAAAACCCAGATTTCAGGAACACCTTTAGATCTGTTGAGTTTTATTCATATAGCACCAGTTAACAGTCAACAAATCTTGTCTCATGTCACTTTATATTGTAAGGTAAAGACCCTACAGTGTTAATCTAGGTCAAATAAAGAGTTATCTTATCTTATCTTAAATGTTCACTCTGATTCATTGATGAAGTGAATGCAAGTTGGTAATCAAAGTTGAGTTTTTGGCCATAACTGACTACATATGTATAGTATATGATGAGTGGACAGACATGGATGTAAACCACACCTTAACTGTTTGGCTGAACCAAAACAACTACAGCAGTGATTTTAGCTTAAAGGTACTCTGGATATTGTTAAATGTGCAAATATAGTTACATTTTTTGTTTGTCAGGTGTCCTGTGTTGAAGAAAACACTTTGAAGCCACTTGAATGCATGAATGTATATGAACACAATTACATGAGGACAAACTGACTTCAAGAAAAATAAAAATGCTCAAATTTTGTGAGTTTGTGAGTTATGCTGTCTTTATATTTTAGTATAGTTTTTGAGTTGAGGACAAAAAGAATATTTAATATTAAATGCACCAATGTTCTTGTCTACTACTTGTGCACAGATAGTTTTAAGAAGTTTTCATTTACAAGCAAATTCTGTATAAGGTTGTAATTGTATAGAAATGTATGGTTAGGATATAAAAAAAAGTACATTTCATGGGTTAAAGTTAAAAGAAGTGACTGTAAACAAGAATAGAAACAGAATTTTCAGTTTTTCTATTAATGGAAAATATCCACTAATGATACAGAAAGTATACGGTGAATAAATGGAATTGAAAGAAATATCTGTAAATAGTACAGAGAATATACTGTAAATCTACAGAATTTTCTGTTTTACGGAAAAGTCTGCCAATTTCCATAAAAAAATTACGAGGACATTTTCTGTTTTTTTACGGAATTGTTTTTTACAGTAAAGGAGCAATTAGAGGAAGTACTTCAGTCTTGTCATCATGGGTTACTGATCGAGGTTTTTGTGGTTAATGAACACTCCATGAAGCCTGTGTGCAACACGAGACACTAAAGAAATGCTGACAGAGTAGGGCAGTTTATTGTAAGTCCTCTTGTAGAGTCTCTCTGTGGCACAGTTGCTACATTGCTGTTACGGAAGGGCCCTCCCTACAGGAAAGAAAAAGTGTATTTCCCTGGCTGACCATTGAGGGTAGTGAGTGGCTTTGGGCAGTATTTGTGTTGGGTGGATCATCTCTTCCTAATGAAACTCAGCAGGCTGGAAATCCACAGAGAGGCAGAGGTGGTGTCAGCAATGATCCGTTTGGGTGGATTTCCTTAAAAATACCAAAAAAGGAAATGGTGCTATTAAACTGCTGCAACGAGAACAACTTTTTTTGCAGTTTGACCCAAATCTAACACAGCAAGTGATCCAGCAATCACCTGCTATGTTAGATTTGTTTGTTTCCTTTGCACGCTCGTAATGACAAGCATGCAAGACCGTTTTCTAAGGAAATGGAAAATAATTCAGCTGTTAGGTCTCTCTTAGTATATTCTGTCCAATATCACGCCTTACTGGGAGTTTGTGTGCATATTAGTCCTCACGAAATACCCTTTTCCCCACATACTTCTACATGTTCTTCCAATCAGTGCTCACAAATTTATTCCCATCCTCCCACTGTGAGCGATTGTAGTCGCTGCAGAACAGTGTGCATTGGACCTTTTTGCATGTGCATTTCATTGTGCAGACCCTGTATACGTGCATGTGTTTGTGTGTATCTTTTCTGGGGCAGTTATATGTCACTGTGTCAAGTGTTTTATGGAATTGACATGTGTTGCAAATTTTCTGCGAATGCAGTCACTGGAGTGTCTGCGTCCTCAAAAGAAAGACTGAGACAGTGAGCACACATGGGCATAATTCTTCAGAATGACGATGGGGGTGGACTTACGGAAAGTTGCCTCAGTATCATTTATCCTGCACGGCTAATGTGTTTTGTAGTCTGCAGTCTAGACAGTGCAAACACGCATTTCACAAAAATGAACGTGGTCATAATTATGAACAAATGTACTCGTTAATCACATGTTCTGCAAAAGAGAGAAAATAAACACATTTGGTACAAGCTGTGCTTTTAGGTCTGACAGTACAAATAACACATAAAAATCCAACACATGAAAGTGTACCGACACACAGATGTCATGGCATTCCAAAAACTTTCAAAAGTGATAGTACTATCATCTGATTGCAGACATTCACACACCAACACTTGCTTGTCATTCAGCTTACAGTTCAGGCCTTGTCCATAAACCCTTTGATGCAATGACAGGAGGAGCTGGTGATTGAAATGTCAAGCAGGAATAAGAAAGTTTTCTCACTACAAACTTCCTGGTATAATAGTCTTAACTGGTTCGTGTCTTTCCACCAGATGTGCATAAGTGGTTGCCAGGATTTTCCCCCAATCAATAACAAGAGCTACAGTGAGAGCTGGCTCATTTCAAAGGTGTTGAATAGGTAGTTAAAATCGGTGTTCTTTGGAACTGGCTTTCATTACAATTAGAGTTTCAGATGATGATTATATTGTGGATTTGTGGACATATACAGCGTTATGAAGAAATATTTGCCCCCTTCCTGGTAAGCGATATAAAAGAACCGGCCTTAGAAAAGCCTTAGAAATTGCTTTGTAACTGTATCCAGACTGACAGATGTCAGTGACTTTTTATATATTGTTGTATTATCTGCTACTTTTTCTGATCTTTTATCCTACCTCATGTTGTCACAGAGGTTTTTAAGGGTTTTCATGATTCAGAAACTCTGGCAGTAATCAGGTCTGTATGTGGATACTGAAATTGAACTCAGCTTTTACTTGCCAAGCAGGCTTGGATACCTATGATACCATGTCAGATTTTGTATTTAATCTGGTTATTTTGTTTAACATTAACATTTGTTTGAAGATGTGAAACATATAAGTGTGAGAAATATGCAAAAAAAAAGGGGGGGCAAATACTTGTTTATAGCACTGTATGTGAACAGTTGTGGACATCACAGTCAAGTAGTTGTTTCTTTTTGACTTGGTGGTATGGCTCTGTCCTGGGACCTCCTCTTCTTTTTAATTGCCTACATAGAATCGAAAAGGCAGGCAGCATAGTAGCATGGCCAATGTACAGAAGAAAGCAGGCATCAGTGAAAACAGATATAACGCTGCGTAAGTCAAACAGAACATGAAAGGAAGAGCTGAGGTGGAGCTTGCTATAAAACAGCTTGTAGATGTACAACAGTTAGGTGCAGGCTAAAGGAGCTTGAATAATATGGTTTATATGATATTTGTCAATTGGATTTGAAGAAGGAAATTAACTGAGTCATCAGCTGATTTGAGCCAGAAATGAGAACATCTCTTCCAGGATTGCTGCTAAGTATATCTTCCCGGCCTGCCTGAATTGGCTCATTGTTTTTCAACTCCACTGGGAGTCAACCTGGAGGATGCATACTTAAAGAGACAAGCAGCTGATCGGTCAGCCTGTGATGGCAAAATTTATATCACACAGACTCAACTGGTCCATCGTCATTATGGAACATTATGGAACATTATGGAACATTATGGATAACAGTGGTGTCACATTTAAACAGAGCAGGACAAGCACAGGTCCAAAGAACCATCCTGAGAATAAAATGTGAACAGATCTTCAAGTAAGGAAGACTTTCAGTACAATGATGATCCAACAATTACTGACGAGCCACAGTCATTTAAAACAGAATGTTTTTTGCGCTGTGGGTATTATAATTCAATATGTTATGCAGAATCTTATCAAAAAGGTCCATAAGAGGGTCCAAAAAATCAAAAGCTTTTCCTGATATTAAATAATTGAATCTCCCATTTGGAGATGATCCTGTGATGATGATCTGTTCAGCCAACAATATGAGGTAAGCAGCCGTAGTGCAGCAGTAATCCTACTGTATAATGACCAGAGAAAATCAAGTAGCACTGTGCATATACATGTCTGTCTTTGTCTTGTGCTTCTGTATCTTTACCTAAATATATCATACAGTACATATGGATTAGGAACATTAGAGCTTTAGATTCATATTGGAGAACTCAACTTGCCAAGGAGTAACCAAGGAGGCCAGGTACAGTTTAAAGGCAAATATTGATTCATTTTTTGTCTTTACTGCACTCTATTATTTGTTAATGGATAGAATAAGAATACTTATATTATATTTAATTCATCTTTGGATCTTACTGCAGCCAACCTGTAGCGCTAAATATTTTCAGTCTTACACAAACATAAGTAGCACAGTTACTATTCTAAAAACAACCCCACTAAAACAACAATTAACAGTATTTTAAATTAATCATGCCTATAAGCTCCGCTTAGGCATCGCCTCCAGTTCATCTGACCCAGAGCCTCTATCCTATTTGGCAGTGAGCTGTGACAGTGGTCAAAGGATTAGTGAAGATCAAACACTTGCTTTAACATGAAAAGACAAACCAAAGCTCAATTAGCCACGTGTACATAACCATCAGCTGACTGCAATCACAGCACAGGGCAATCTGAGCAGAGGAAGAGAGGTGAGACTAAGTCTTCTTTTCTCGTTGTTGTAAATTAGGGATACTGTGAAATCGATCTGATTGATTGCCTGAAAGGTTTTTTGTGTTATAAAAAGCTGTTACAGGTACACAGAGGTTTTCATTAGTACAGCTGTTTAAACAGTTCATAAAGAGGTTGCAAACTTGGAAATATTTCAGAACGCTTGAATCTTGAGAACTCCTCATATCCAGTTTCATAGACGGTGGTTGTAAAAACCACAATGACTGAGGCTTCATGGAGACCACAAACGCACATTTCTTGAGGTAAGCAAAAGGGTTTGAAATAATATTGTTCTTTTTTTTTTTTTATTCCTGAGGGCATTGATTATAGGAAAATACTTTTTGTTTATTTTATTTTATTTTTTGTGCCGCAACAAGACACTAAATTTCTAGCAGCAGTCTCCTCCAACCACTGCAACCAGCTGCTTCTTCTACAAACATGGAAGCTTTTGTTGTGGTTTAACTTTCAAAATTACTTATCATCTGGAAACAGGTTCTATTGCTTTACAATGTACTACATATCATAAGCCCCCAACTGACCAATCAGCATGCAGTAGCAGCATTGTTTAGATTGTATAACAAAAAAGGAAAAAGAAGGACATTAGTGTTTTATTTTAATACAGACATATTATCAATACTGTATTTGTGAAAACTGTATGAAATGAAATGAAAATGAAATGGGAATTTCTTTTTTTTTTGTTTTGTTTTATTTTGTTTTGCCTAAAAGCTATTGGAAATGATTCCAACTCCATTTAATCCTGTGGATTGAGGACTTTTTAGCACCTTCTGCTGTGCCCCTGGCTGAATTGCTGACAATTTCTCTACAATGGGAGTAAATGAATGGCTCTCCTAAATTGGTTCTGTTCATTGTGCTGATGTGTCTTCCCCCAGGGCATGAGATCCAGTGCACTACTGTACAAAAAGAGGCTGAGAGTAATACTTAAAGGCAACACAATGCATCTGTGTCAACCACACTCGCTCACTGGCTCCATTCCCTACATCACTTGTGCCAGCTGTTCATGAATCAAGCCTCTGAGGTATTTAGTTTGTGTTTGTAAAAGAAAATTATATTAAAAAAAAAAAATTAATATATATTTTTTTTTTATATAAAACTATAAACAATATTATTAAGGGACATAATTAAATTGCAATTTTGACCAAGTCAAATTAAGTTATTCTATTGTTTTATTAATATTTTGGAAATATCAACCTTCTTGCTTTACAGAACTAATTTGGACTAATAAGTTGGCTTTTTTTGGTCTATGGAGCAGCCACTATGTTGTTATTATATTAGAAGCTGCAGGGATCAGTGGGATATGTGGGATTGCTGGGGCTACTCAATCTGATCACCCTGTGTTGGAAATGTGGGAGCAATTTCAAACTGTACAGTCATTCAAACTGTACTGTCAACCAGCTGAGCCACTTTCCCTCCCTCCTATGTCACAATTCTAGAAATTCAAACTTGACACTGATAGCAAGAAAACACTCGATACCATTTTGGATACTACAGGAAAGATTTTGACACCATCCTGGGTCAAAAGAAAAATTTATTAACCAACTTGACCACTTATAAGTTAAATTTCAGAAAATAAGTATATAAAATCAAGTTATCATAAAATACTTTGATTATTTTGGTAAAAATATATTTTAAAAAAAACAAAGGGTGCAAGAAATGCCACAATATTTAATGTAACTAAATCATTTAATTAATGTTGAAGCATTACAGAAAAGTAAAAAATTAACTTATTCTAAGATAAAGAAGAGCAGAGCGCTCACTGTGAGGGACTGAACCTGCATATTCAAATTGGCCTCACAGTTGGCTACAACAAAACATGAAACAGATTTTAACAAATTAATGTAAAAATAGAAAAGTTAAAATTTGATAATTTTTTTCTGTATCAACTGAAGAGGCCGAAAAAGGCAGGATAATTATTGTAACTTTATATTATTTTTATCATCATTTTAGTTTGAGTTGTTGGTTAGTTGTGTTTACTTCCTCTTCCTGATCATTTTTTGTTGATGGTTTAAACTAACCTGTATTTTTCACTGACTGTAAGATACCATTAACATGGAGATTCCCAGTATTCGTTTCCACAAATTTGGCAGCAGTTCCTCTGAGGACTGCTGTTGTACTATCCTAAGTTTCTGCTGGCACTCACACTGGATGCTTTTTTTTAAGACAAGGGTTCCTCTCCCTTTGAGATACAGTGCACTCTTACTGTACCGTAACTTGTGTATAATGTAAATGTACTTTTTTTCATTTACACAGGACACATAGATATTTTATATTGTCCAAATACTCCTAATCCGTTTCATGTTTTAGCTTTGTTTGCCACATGCTAATGAATTCCAGTGTTCTTTGGATGGTAAAACTTAGTCACTGCAACAGAGACTCTGTGTCATGTTGAAAACTTCCCCAAACCAATGCATTTTTTTAAACAGAGAATGCTGGGGTAAAAATAGCAGGAAACAAAACAAGATGAAAATGTGTTTTCTGCTGTGCAAAACACTGTGAAATTGGCCCTTCACGTCATGATCACACCATGATTTATTGATTAGTGGCTGGGTGGTCAGCCATGAGGACTGTGTGATGTAACTGAACAACAATAGGTGGAAACATCATTTAAATTAACATTTTAATGAATGAATGATCAGCGAATTCATCATAATCACTCTGGGACTTGGCAGAGGCATCTGGACGCAGACATGGAGACAGACATTGGATGTCTTTCCATGGATCCAGTTGGGTGGGGTGGGTGGTACTGTATGCCATGGTTAAGAACTGGAAAAAGGACAATGCACCAACCTACCCTGAGGAATGATGCATATTATTTGTGCATCATTTGACAAAAAATATGTGTGACTCACAATAAGCATAACACACTTCATATGTTGCTATGTGTTTTTGGTTTGTTGTCTTTTGTTTAGTACATTTTACACTGGATTACAATTTTAGCATAACTTTTTCCAACAAGCATGTCTCCCAACATCTGAAATAGATGAGAGAAAGAGCTCTGCGTGTGTCACTGGGCACATAACTGGTAGGTGGGAGATGTTTACCTTCTGGTATGTGTTTAGAGTTGTAAAAGGGTATATTTGAAACCAAATAACCCAAATCCCAAAACTTCAGCACTTAGCTTTGTTGCCTAAAAATAACCACACATTTCCCGAAGGCCTAAGCCTAACCTAAATAGTAACAAAAAGAGTGAAGTCACTCACACAAATAAACTAATATTGGAAAAATTAGTCACCCAGTTAGACTTAAATGCTTGTCTTATATTTAGATTCATACCAGCCAACAAGAACCCCCCCTCGCCCAAATGTTTTTAAATTACGCTAAAATGATGGTAAGGGGGAGACCCCTTTCATTAAAAGATGATGAGAAAAGGTTCCTCATAAGTGTACCAACAAACTATTGCAAAATATAACTGAACTCCTTGTTTAATTACAGATAGTAAACTACTCAACAACACCACTCATTTTATTGTAGGAGACCTCTAACAGCTGTAATGAGTACATATTGTGTGCAATTTTGTCTTGAAGGTACAAATCTTGAACATTCACAAAATTAGAGGAGAGTCAGAGGACTTATATAACTTCAGAGGCCTGTATCAAATAGGTTAACACATATTTGACCAGTTTTACTCAAATTCATTAATCAACTGATTGACTGATTGATTCATATAATAAGCGCCGTATCCGTCTTTTAGAAAGAATATATCAAGTAAAGAAGAATCAAATAGTCCACTTTATCAGCTCTGACCTGACTGAGTGAATTCCATGCTTTTCATTTAAAACCCTCATTGCGGAACATGTTTTTGTAGCTGTTTGAAGTGTTGAACTATGCCTATAAACATATTGCAGTAATGATAAAAGAGAAGAGTTCTTCAGAATTTAACAAAGTACAGTATAGATCCACTAGAGTCATGATTCATTAGAGGGTAGAGACAAGCCTTGTTGTCTTGGCAAATTCAGCTCGGGAATCCAAACTCCCAAGCATGGGTGGATACAGCACATTCCTCTAATCTGCAACCCACACAGCAGACCTCCACTTAATATTACTACTGTTCATCTACCCATCAGTCAATCCTTGTGGCCAACATAGATCAACTCGTAAGCTGCCTCCACAGTCAGCGCTCTCTGATACGTTGTCTGTGCCACTTCTGTCATTGAGGAATACAAAAACAGATACTCTCAAAGAGAGCAAGTGTGCTTGTGCAGATTAAATTATTACCAAATGTGCCTACGATTAATGATCACAGTGCAAAAAGAAAAGCACATTCACACACACTGAGATGCAGACAGATACACACACTGATTCCAGGAAAAAGAATTCCTGGAGGACCAATGCTTTATTCCCAGAGATGATATAAATTCTGAGGTTTTCTCAGAATAAAGACTCCCTGAGTGGGTGAAAGAGATCAGAGGTATTTATCAAAGTATAAGTATTTTAATCTGCATAATATTGATAGACTTGGTAGTAATGAGCCCTAAAGATGGGAGTTCTAATTAATCAGACTATACGTCACACTTGTTGTTTTAACTCTTACAGGCTTGAGTCTGTGGGCATCGTAGTTCAAATTAGTAACTAATGACCACAGTCAGCAAACCCACATGACAACATACGCCCACATGGCTCGGCTGCATTAGTCCGACGTGCCTCATTCTTTAAGCCAACACAGCTGTTGTATAGACTGTAGAATAAACTGTGGCTTTACTCACTGCCTTTGTCATCACTCTGTGCTTCAAGTGTGTCTCCGACCAGAACCCTTTCAGTGCACGTACAACTCACAACTTGCGTCCTCGTGTGACGGATTGTTTTCATCTTCATCTAAACTAAGTACTGGTTGACTATTTTCATTCTCTCTCTCAGATTGCTCTGGTTCAAACTGGAAAGGTTGAACAGAACCCATTTCCAGTGCGCTGCTAACTGTGAACTCCATGCGGTGCAACCGTATGACGTCACTACCCAGAGTGCATTGAGAAGTAAATAACAATGGCGGCCTACTGGTAAATTGGTTTTATATCAAATGTGGTTAAAAGGAAAACATTTGGCGTATTTTAATACCACATATATGTTATTGAAAGCACAGTGCATATTTTAGCGCAAACATGTGTTAATAGCCGGGGTTCCCTTTAAAATGGTTTTGTACCATCATCAGTGACAGCTGAGATTGACAGCTTCTTTGAATGAAATAGTTGGAGCGACACAGCAGACTTCGGTTCAGGGACTGTACTGACCAAAGTGGTTTGTTGCATTGTTTATGGTTCGTTGAAGGCATCAATCCAATACAAAACATTGTAAACATCCTAATTTTGTACCCTGTAGACCTTTTAGATAGCTATTTTTACATATTTGTTTTCTTCCTTGTTAAGAATAGAAAAGGCAGTTCAACATCAGCCTGTTTCATGCAACTAAACACGCTGACATGCTTCCCTTTTTTATTGGTTCTGTCTCTAATGATGTCATTGTTCTGACAAGTAGCCCACTGGACTAATCTATGTAGCTCTTTCATTCTGGGACAGTTGATTTTAGAACACCCTCCCCCAACCCCCCAACCCTGTTGCCCCTCAGGCCTAACCCTATGCCCTTTCACCTCTGCTATCCTCCAGTCCGCTGTGTACTTCATCATTACCCTCCGCACACATCTGTTTACTTCTGTTGTTAGGCCTGTTCACATGGTGACCAATCTGGACCCTCAGACCAACGTCTGGGCTTGTGAACAAGTCTGGGGAGAAAGAGTGGAAAGGAAGAGGCGTGAGAGAAGGAGAGAGGAAGCCAAAGAGAGAAAAAGAGACTCGATCTAAAACACTCTCCAGACAGAGGAAAGTACATCAATCTGGGAAAGCAAGTCCAGCGCTCCAGCTTTAATTATCTTTTAAGACACACATGGAGAAGGGCAAATGATTCCAGAATGTAGCGACAAATACAGAGGCTGGGCAGGTTCATGCTGCAGATTCCTCTTTTTCCTCACAGCAGACAAACAAATGTAAATAGAAACCAAAAGTTGACAAAGAAGAAAACATTCACAAGGATGTAATGAGGGAAGTTATTATTTCAGCATTATTCTCTACTGGTTAAAGCTTACAGAGGCCTTAAATGAACCTGCTGTGCAGAGCAGCATCTGTTTGCCAGAGAGCAAGCGAGGCCTCCACCCCGGAGAAGACCAACACTGAGATCATTGTTGTTCCACAGCCCTCGCCGGGCTCTAGCAGTGGGGCTCCACTGTGGTAGGTCTTCTATAGACATTTAAAGTGTTTTCCAAACTAATTTCTGCTCTATTAGATAATGCACCTAAGAGAATGGCAGCTAGGCAGCGGGAAGATGGAACTGATGTATAAGGAACTAGGAAATCCAGAGGTCACGAGACAAAATCCTATGATGCTGCTCCATCACGTCACCGTTTGCTCTAGGAGGAAAACCCTGACAGCAAACATTTTGGTTTTGTTGTGGTGTTTTTTCCCTTCTGGTTTACTTTTTGCTGATCTTTTGTGGCTTTTTTATGTCCCATTTTAGCTGTTTCTGTTTCTTTCATATTTTATAGCCATATAAGCATAGACTTTATTGAATATACACACACCAGCCATTCGATTAGTTGTACCTGTTCAGTTGCTCATTTATGCAAATATTGAACTATTGGAACTATTGAAATATTGTAGATGTGATCAAGACAACTTGCTGAAGTTCAAACTGAACATCAAAATGAGGAAGAACGGTGACTTTGTACATGGCATGACTTAACACCTTGGCAAAATCCAAAGTAGTGAGGTATAAAAATTATGGCATTAAAAGCTTCGAGCTCAGGTTCTCTACTAGAGGCCTGCGAGCTTGAGGGTCCTGCGCAGTATCTTAGCTGTTTCTAGGACTGCGCTCTTCTGAACAGAGATCTCCAAACTAAGTGAGTGGCTCCAGTAGATCCCAGGAACAACTCCTGGGACCTACTGGAGCCACTCGCCTAGTTTGGGAGTGACTGCACCTAGTGTTCAGATTACCACTGGGACCGCTGTTATCTTCACCTTCCACATTTTCTCGAGCTCTTATCTGAACCCTATGTATTTCTCGAGCTTCTCGTGTTCCTTCTTTCTGATGTTGCTGTCATAGGGAACCGCTACATCTATCACTACAGCTGTCTTCTTCTGCTTGTCTACCACCACTATCTCCGGTTGGTTAGCAACCACCATTTTGCCCGTCTGCATCTGGAAGTCCCACAGGATCTTAGCTCAGTCATTCTCCACCACCCTAGGGGGCGTCTCCCATTTTGACCTCAGGACTTCCAGGCTGTATTCGACACAGAAGTTTCTGTACACTATGCCGGCCACTTGGTTATGGCGTTCCATCTATGCCCTGCCTGCTAGCATCTTACACCCTGCTGTTATGTGCTGGATTGTCTCAGAGACATCTTTACACAGCCCGCAGCTGGGGTCTTGCCTGGTGTGATAGACCCCAGCCTCTATGGATCTCGTGCTCAGAGCTTGTTCTTGTGGTGCCATGATTAGTGCCTCTGTGCTGTCTTTCAGTCCAGCTTTTTCCAGCCACTGGTAGGATTTCTGGATGTCAGTCACCTCAGCTATCTGCCGGTGGTACATACTGTGTAAATAGCGGAGATGGCTGACATCCAGAAATCCTATCATGGAATATAGAAATCCTATTTTCCATCCATAGGTCCCTCATGAATAGGATGAGGGACCTATGGAGTATAATTAAACACCCAGCGCGCCCCTGCGGGCGGTTTATCCTTCAAGCTCGGGTCCTCTACCAGAGGCCTGGGAGCTTGAGGGTCCTGCGCAGTATCTTAGCTGTTCCCAGGACTGCGCTCTTCTGGACAGAGATCTCCGATGTTGTTCCCGGATCTGCTGGAGCCACTCGCCTAGCTTGGGAGTCACCGCACCTAGTGCTCCGATTACCACGGGACCACCGTTACCTTCACCCTCCACATCCTCTCGAGCTCTTCTCTGAGCCCTTGGTATTTCTCCAGCTTCTGTGTTCCTTCTTCCTGATATTGCTGTCATCCGAACCGCTACATGATCACTACAGCCGTCTTCTTCTGTTTGTCTACCACCACTATGTCCCATGTTGGTTAGCCACCACCATTTTGTCCATCTGCATCTGGAAGTCCCACAGGATCTTAGCTCGGTCATTCTCCACCACCCTTGGGGGCATCTCCCATTTTGACCTCAGGACTTCCAGGTTATACCGCTACTCGGCACAGATGTTCCTGTACACTATGCCGGCCACTTGGTTATGGCGTTCATCTATGCCTTGCCTGCAAGCATCTTGCACCCTGCTGTTATGTGCTGGATTGTCTCTGGGGCATCTTTACACAGCCTGCACCTGGGGTCTTGCCTGGTGTGATAGACCCCAGCCTCTATGGATCTTGTACTCAGAGCTTGTTCTTGTGCTGCCATGATTAGTGCCTCTGTGCTGTCTTTCAGTCCAGCTTTGTCCAGCCACTGGTAGGATTTCTGGATATCAGCCACCTCCTCTATCTGCCGGTGGTACATACCGTGCAGGGGCCTGTCCTTCCATGATGGTTCCTCGCCTTCCTCCTCTTTCTTGGGTTTCTGCTGCCCAAGGTATTCACTGAGCACTCGGTCAGTTGGGGCCATCTTCGTGATGTATTCGTGGATGTTTCCTGTCTCATCCTGGACTGTGGTGCTGACACTCACCAGTCCCCGGCCCCCTTCCTTCCGCTTAGCGTACAGCCTCAGGGTGCTGGACTTGGGGTGAAACCCTCCATGCATGGTAAGGAGCTTTCTTGTCTTTATGTCAGTGGCTTCTATCTCCTCCTTTGGCCAGCCTATTACCCCAGCAGGGTACCTGATCACGGGCAGGGCATAGGTGTTGATGGCCCGGATCTTGTTCTTACCGTTCAGCTGACTCCTCAGGACTTGCCTGACCCTCTGCAGGTACTTGGTGGTTGCAGCTTTCCTAGCGGCCTCTTCATGGTTCCCATTCGCTGCGGGATCCCCAGGTACTTGTAACTGTCCTCTATGTCTGCAATGTTGCCTTCTGGTAGTTCAATCCCCTCAGTTCTGACTACCTTCCCTCTCTTTGTTACCATCCGACTACACTTCTCCAGTCCGAATGACATTCCAATGTCATTGCTGTATATCCTGGTAGTGTGTATCAGTGAATCAATGTCTCGTTCACTCTTGGCATACAGCTTGATGTCATCCATGTACAGGAGGTGGCTGACAACCGCTCCGTTCCGTGGTCGGTATCCGTAGCCAGTCTTGCTAATGATCTCACTGAGGGGTTCAGGCCTATGCAGAACAGCAGTGGGGACAGAGCATCTCCTTGGTAGATCCCGCACTTGATGGTGACTTGTGCTATGGGCTTGAGTTGGCCTCTAGTGTTGTACGCCACATCCCCATTGAGTTCCTGATGAAGGCTCTTAGGGTCCTGTTGATCTTGTACAATTCTAGGCATTCCAGTATCCAGCTGTGGGGCATTGAGTCATAGGCCTTCTTGTAATCAATCCAGGCTGTGCACAGGTTGGTCAGTCTGGTCTTGCAGTCTCGGCTGACTGTTCTGTCTACCAGTAGCTGGTGTTTTGCGCCTCTGGTATTCTTGCCAATCCCTTTCTGTATCCCACTCATGTATTGACCCATGTGCCTGTTCATCTTAGCCGATACGATGCCTGACAGGAGCTTCCATGTAGTACTGAGGCAGGTTATTGGTCGGTAGTTGGATGGGACCGGTCCTTTCTGGGGTCCTTGGGGATCAGGACCGTCCGACCTTCGGTTAGCCATTCCGGTGTCTCTCGTTAACTAGCAGCTGGTTCATTTGTGCTGCCAGACGCTCGTGGAGTGCAGTCAGCTTCTTCAGCCAGTAGGCGTGAACCATGTCGGGCCCTGGTGCTGTCCAACTCTTCATACTGGAGACCCTTTCTTGGATGTCTGCCACTGTGATGGTTACTGGACCCTGTTCAGGGAGGTCGCTATGGTCTGCCCTCAGATCCACTAGCCACTGAGCATTGCCGTTATGGGTTGTGTCTTTCTCCCATATGCTCTTCCAGTATTGCTCTGTCTCCAGCCTTGGTGGTGCTGTTCTGTTATTGTTCTATATATATATATATATATATATATATATGTGTGTGTGTGTCCATGGAGGGGAAAAAAAGCTTTTTAATGCCATAAAGTTGGGATTCTATGGGGATTCACTTTAACCTTCACTAAGCCCCCTTCCCACCTCTTGCACTGAAAGCAGAGGTGGGTGAGCTGACATGCTCTCAGTTCAGATAGAGGCGATGCATAGTTAATTCCACTTTTACCTTCACTAGGGAGTCTCATGTATGCTTGCTGTCTTTAACTTCAAATTATTTTCCTTTATTTATTTATATTTCTTCAAGCATCTTTTAGATGATTTCCTTAGCTGCTTTGCTGCTATATATGATATAACAGGCACCGATCACTGATAAGTCACAATACATCAATGCTGCTGCCGATCTTATTAATTGATCAACTGAAAATCCCTGTTTCGTCAGGGCACAAATGTTAGGCTCTGTGCCTTTATTGTCTGTCTGGAATCACTGATGATCACACTGTTCCTGAGTTTTAGTGTCCCACCTACTCCCTTTGTTTGGATAATGCTAAAAACAACTGCTGTAAATCCAATCCAAATACTGAAATCTGGCTTTCATTGCAATGGAGGGAATCTCTCTCTCTCACACACACACACACACACACACACACACACACACACACACACACACACACACACACACACACACACAGCTCATCCTGCTTTTTGTCCTCAGCGGAAGAGAGTTTGTAGCTGACAATTGTTAAAACTAATGACATCACTCCTATTGGACCAGAGGCCATGATGAGTGTTGTCATTATTTCTTTGTAGCTATGATGTGATGCTCCTGTTTACAGTCGACATATTTTGGGTATGGAGCTCCTATAATTTAGTGGTGATGTTACTGAATTTTCAGTAACCGTCCTATAGTCACACATTAGATATCACAGACACAAAATTAGATCCCAAATACCTAAATATTTCCAACAAAGCGCTGTATATATGCACAATGTTAATCAACTACCCTTACCCTTAACTACAGCATCAACATATACTATGAGGGCTATCCTGGGCCAGTTAAAAACATAACTGTTCCCAACATTATAAAGATCCGCCCAAAATGCTTGCATTTCATGCTCCTGAATCACCTTTTAAAAAACAGGCAGCGGAGGCATCAGATGTTTTCACTTCAACCACAGACTGCATTAGTCAGTCTGTGGTTGGGATGAGATGGCAGAAAGACAAAAAAGGCTGATTAAAATCATTGGATTAGCTGGGAACATAATGATCATGGATGTAAACAGATGACTACTATTGTAGCTGTACTGAGAATTAAAAAAAAATCTTTCTGGGTAATTCAAGGATCATTTGTGCCCATGTGAGTAAAAGTTGCTACTCTTTAACTTCATTTATTTGAAGTTTTTAGAGTATGGTTTTCTTTCCTTGTTTTAAATAATGCTGCTCCCTTTAAGAGTCATCACAACAGATCTACTTTTACTACAGCTCTGCACATCACACTTGTTCCACGAATTTTCTCACTCTCCAGGATTGTGTTAAACAATCTAGATAAAAAGTCCACTGCTCTTTTTAACACTCTTCATCCTCTTTATAGGTGTCCTCACTTCCTCCTTACTAATCCTCTGCACTTCCTGATTCACTAACTGTCCTCCATCCATCCTTCTCTCTCCCTCATTTTGGTAATTTCCCTTTCCGTCCTTTATCACCCTAACTTGCTGCACATCCTTTTTAATTGCTTAGTAACGGACACAGCTTCTGGCACTCGTCTATCATGTATCTTGCTTTCACCGAGCAAATGACAAAACTGAAGATAAAACCTGGAACAGCTGCTGCAGCACTGAGATGAGTAGAGGCACAGAGACGCTTCAGCTGTACTTCCCAGTCATCAGGTAACTCTTCCCTACCACCTGCAACATTTATCCTTCTTCAGCTTCCACCATTTAATCATTGCCGTTGCTTTCACTAGCCGGCGCTTCTTGATTTCCAAGTTAATCCTACAGAGTACAATCCAATCCTTTATACCCATGCAGTGTCTTTCCTGACAATACCTTGTAGTCTCCTATCTTTTTCACATTGCACCTTCTGCATAAGATGTAGTTCACCTGCGTGCACCTTTCTGTGTTTCTGACTCTTCTTAAAGTGCATGGTCACTGCAGCCATTTGTTGTCTTTTTTTTTGAAAAATCCACTTTCGTAATTTCTCTCCTTGACCCCATACCTAGCCAACAACTCCTCATCACCTCTGTTCCCCCTCACTTACACGTCCGTTGAAGTCTGCTCCAATCACCAGTCTCTAGAGAGTGAGGGCACTCTCTACTACTTCATTCAGTTTATCCCAGAATTCTTCTTTCTCTTTTAATAGACCTATGTGCAGGGCATACCTTTTACCATAGTCCCTGCATTTCAAGGCCTCTCCTTCCCTCTCACTACCTCCTTATGCCTTCCTCCTCTCCTCCTCATTTGTCTTTGGCGAACAATAGCACAGTTTCATGTAGCCCTGTTGGCCAACGGCACCAGAGGTGGTCATTTTTAACCTGGGCCTCAACCAAGGTAAGGAAATCCCATTCTTTATGATCCACAAGTTTCATTTGGCAAAGTTTTATGCCCTGAATACCCTTCCTGACACAACCGCATTTACCTGGGCTTGGGACCAGAGTAGAAGTGCACTGGCTTGTGCCCTCTGTCCACGGCTCAATTATAACTACATTATGTCATATATTTATTGTCCTTTCATTTTTTTTTTTAGGTTTTTAAGTATAAATTCAGATATTTAAAACCACTTATTTGTTAGATTCAATTTAAACATCTGGTTATAAAAACCACTTTGGCCGCTCCCTTGTTAAAACGGGTCCCCACAGCAGTAAGCTCTGCATGCTTAATTTGGCGAATGCCATTCATGACGCAACCGCAGCAGAGGATTTGTGTCTCCTACAGTCTGAACTGTTTATTGATTATTTTGACCATATTTAAATCATTTATCTATTGCCTTGAAAAATATCCTCAGACATTCATGCAGAATATGTAAAGTTGTCAGTGTAGTGAGAAAAAACTGAAGTGAGTGTGAAACAAACTTTGATATGTATAAAATCTTTGGCTGGGTTTTCCCCATACCTATCAGATCTTTACCACTGCTGACTGAACATACAAGACAACTTATCTGATATGGTTTCAAATACACATTTGTGAAACAAGGCCCTGTTTGTTATCTCTGACTGTGAGTCAGAATTTTGTAGGTTTATGGTGGCTGTCTCTGAGGGCGTGCTTTGGGAGTTTCTGCAGATTTTAATGAAACTGGCCCTGGCCAGCTGTGGATCCTGAAACGAGACAGTTATATAACCACTGCTGTGTTGACAAAGAGGTGTTTGATGTGTTTCTCATAGGTTTAAGACATCTGGAGTTTTCACACAATCTGAAAGAACAGCCAGGAGCTGAGAGACTCTCTTAAACATCACATTTTTACCTCTAAGCTATAGATTTTACAAAAGCCCATCAGGAAATACATCATCTTTCTTTAGCTGAAACAACAATTCTCCAAGTACAACAGGGGATACATCTCTGTAGCTTAAATGATGATATAGATTACTGCTAATAATGTTCAGTAATGTAAAGTTAAAGGAATCTCATAATGGAACAAAGCTCTCGCTGTGTGGCAGGGAAACATCTATGTGGCTCCCTGTGGTTTGGAAATAATCTAAATGCCACGGCAGCCTAAAAGAAAGGATTAATACAGTAGAAGATGGTTCACATATCCACTGTAAATGCATACAGTTAACTGGGTGTGCACTCAGCTGCACAAAAAACCTGCCTTTGTTTTCTGTGCACACTGAGCTCCCTGTTTAACAGATCTTTTATTCAGCTCAAATGTCATGAAGCGTGAGCCGTAGGGGTCGTGTGGCCGGGAGGTTCAGAGTGAAGGGTCAGAGGTCAGTAGAGTCAGATGAAGCAGCTGATTGTATAATGGGACAGTAGTACTGAACACCAGTGCTGAGTGAGTGGGTTGCCAGGCAGCCAGAAAGGTCAGAGAGCAGCTTTCTGCTATCACACTGTCACTCACACACACTCTCCATATTGCTCTTCCTTTTCTTTTTGTGGTTCATTGCATTCACGCTTGGATAGATTTTTAAAAAGATATAAATACATTAAAAAAAGTTTTAGTCTTTTCACTTTGAGGAGAGTTAAGGTGTTCTCTAGAGAAGCAAATTTGTACATGCAGTACAAGTAGAATTTCTATAAAAGAAGCTAAAAGTTACGCTTAATAAAACTGATAACATTTAAGTTATGATTTCTCTTCCAGTGTTGTTACTTTTTACTGTCCAAGCAGTTCTGCTCATAAATGCTAAATGTTTTCACAGTACAAACAGTTCACTTATGGAGCTGTACTAAAATCTCAGGGAGCGTTAACAATAAAACAATCACATCATTTTACCAGTTTAAGCTTAAGAGTTTCAAAACACAACAACATCGCCATCTAAAGGCCGTTGTATGTCAGCACATCTGAGAGCAGGATGAGGGTGACACCCATACAAGTAAATGCTTTTATTTTTCTAATAGAATATAATTTGTTTGATCTCTTGGACAACTTTAGCATCATTTTCCCACACACCTGCTTATTTCATTTCAAATGGAAACTAGAAGGGCCCACAGGTCCTGTGCTAAGGCCAATGTATTATTCTGCATCAATGTATAAATACTTTTTCCTTTCCCCAACTCTCTACCATGTATCTTTAAGTGTGCCTTGGTCATTTTTTGCACAACGTCCTGCTAGTCAGACAAACAAACAGCCTATCTGATACCTATGCGTCCGTGTTTACCTTCTCTGAGGAACAAAGCATTCAAAATTTTTGTTTTGCAAGCCATCAGAACTTCAGTTGTAAATGATAACATACACAAATAAGTTGCTCCATATGTCTTTGTCAGAAAAGCAAGAATAATGTTAGTGGAGGATTTTCAACAGTCTGGCAATTCCTGTGCTGTGTTTTATACTCCCTTACAACTCATTACTAGTAAATAATGTCATAACCATTAATAGGACCACTGATTAAAATGGTCTATTATTAGAACATGGTATCTATAAATGGTTGTTTCGAGGTGATAAATCACATCACGGAAATATCTTTTTAATATTGAAATGTTCAGTTTTGTTTAAAGAAAAAACTACAAAGAAAAATACCATGACATTGCTATGCTCATGGAAAATTTTGTTGAATTATGTTTAGTTTTTTCAATGAATGTAAAACACACTTGAAACCTAAACAAGTGAAGAAAGTCACTTCTTCTTCTTCTTCTTCATTATTTTGACAAGCCAACTTTAATTCCCAGGCTTCTTCAACCCAACGCAAGTAAGACAAAAACCCTCATTGAACACAAGATGTCATCCTCAACCTTCCATAAGACTAACACAGTACGTCAGGGGTCATTTCTAACAGAAGCTGTAATTACCTGCCCCTGCTGATGAACTGAACCAGCATCTTCACCTGTCAGATCTCACTGCATCTTTCGATCTACTTAAATAAATGTTCATCAGATTACTGTAAATTTAAAAAGCGATACTCTGTATAAACTGCTGACTGAAAAGCTATGCATTAAGACGTAAATACTAATCTAATTTTAACATTTATCTTATCATTTATCAATTATCTTATCAATTAATGCTTTCAAATTTTTCATTTAAATCTGCTTGTGATTTAAAATTTGAATATAAGTGAAAAGTGCACTGCCCATGGATGCTGACCAGAGGACTATAAATAAAAGCAGTGTTTTGTAGTTGTTGTTTTTTTTATTTGTAGCTGACTGTTCTTACGATTGTGGCCTTGTTACTGAAGATTTTATAATGTTGTCTTGATAAATCATTAGTGCAAGACTTTTTAAATCTTGACTCCTTAAATTTTGTGCAGTTTGTGTTTGGTCCTACTCACAAACACACTGGATCTTGTCCTCTTATACAGTTTGGTATGCCCGTGTCAAACCTAGAGATTTGTGACACTATGTTCTCTGATCATATGTCTGTATCATGTGAGGTTGGGTTGTCTTGTGCTATACTTAAAACTCACACCCGTGTTCGGCGCTGTTGGTTGTTCAACCCTTTCACTGCTGATCAGTTCTCTGCTGTTTTTGATCCATTCTGTGGTGACTCCGTGGATCCAGAGGAACTGAGTGCCTGGTTCACTTCCTCCTGCAAAACCATCTTAGACTCTGTGGCGCCACTAAAAATGAAACAGCCTAAAGTTAGATCTGACAAACCTGGTTTAATGACGGGAGTGCCAATGAGCTGAACGAAGGTGGAAGAAGGACAATCTTAATCTTAAAAGATTGTTGGCGTCTGTATTAAATACTTTAAACAGGCTAAAAGACGAGACAAAGATGACGGCATCCAACTGTTATAATTCTTGCCTGATGTTTAAAACTATCGACTCCATTCTTAATGCCTTTATTTTGGAACCTCCTTTTTTTTATTGATAAGGTTGTCACCACCAAGGCTCTCATTTCAACCCCTGGTTTTGACCTATAAGCCTCGGTCCCTTGTTCTGCTGATTTTAACCAGTTTGAGCCTGTGTCTCTGTGTTCTTAGAGGATGTGGTTCATCACATTAAGCCCTCAGGTCCTCCGCATGATGCTGTTCCTCCTCAATTTTTAAAAGAGGTTTTTCCCAGTGTAGGGCAGTCAGTTTTTGCTATCATTAATAGTAGTCAGTCTTCTGGTGTAGTGCCTGGAAACTTAAAATTGCAGTTGTGCAACTTTTAATTAAGAGATCTGATCTTGATCAAACTGTTTTAGCTAATTTTAGGCCTATCTCTAAGCTGTCGTTACTTTTCCAAAAGATTGTTCATTATATTCAGTTGAAGTTTTTTGGGGGAAAAGCAAGCTACCTTGTTTCCCCCCCCCCCAAAAAAAACCTGATTAAGTTTTTTCAATCAAGAAAACCCCCCAAGATTCTGGTGAGTATGTGATTCTTGTTCTGGCTGATTTAACTGAATATAACTATAAATTTAAATATAAATGCGTGTCAATATGGATCTTCGCAAGAGAGAAACTTGGGGTTTGGTGGAAAAAAAAAACCCTGTTCAGTTAGCAGGTTTAGTTCATACAGTTTTTTATAGCTTTGTATTTGTATTTGACATGGGCGTAACTTTGTGCTGAAGATTGGGGGGGTCAAGATCTCTGTCTAAATAAATAAATAAATCTGGGTAAATTCCCAGATGATTAAACATGCAACTATTTTGCTGGTAATAACTGAAATGAGTAAAGAAAATCAACAGCCTATTTATGAAAGATAGTTCATAATTTTAATTGGGGGTGGGGGGTGGGGTGGGGGTGTATATTGGCTAGGTCTGATTACCGGGGGGTCATAAACCCCCTAACCCCCCTGGAAATTACACCCCTGCCCCCTGATAGAAACTCTTTCAAGGTTAAACTTTGTGCCCTCTCATTCCTCAAATCTGCAGTCACAAAGTTATTTTTGTGACTGTGACTGATCATTTTTTCAGTATCAGCACCTTCACAAACACCTATCCTTTACGCCCCTCGTCAACATTTCGTAGTGTCTGCAGCTGAGTAGAACAGTCAAACTATATAATCTTTCAGTATTCAGTCACAGTTAAATTTACAATAAAATTAATTAATTCAATATTTTGAACATTATTGCAAACTGCATTAAAAAATGAAATACAGAAAACATAAAAAAAGTCTAAGAACAACCTTACTAATAGCTAAAAAAAAAAAAAAAAACTATAAACATTTTAAATATTAACAAAGAGTAACACATAGCAGTTTGAAACATAAAACAACAAACCTACTCGGTCCATTACAGACATGATGGGAAGTAAGGGATCTTGCCTATAATAGCCTATATTTACTGTGCTACAGCTGGGTACATGTGTATGTGGCAAACTGGTGGAAGGAGTATGATTATCTTGGCAATAAACGTTTGGGAAACCCTGTATTGAGTATTCACATGGTCGATAATTTGGCATCTACTTAAAAAAAGCTGCAGGCAAGGAACATCCATCCATTAATTCATCAGTACCTACAATCATGCATCCTCTTGACCACGTATCGAATTCAAGAGGCCTGAAGCCTATCAAAGGTGCTACTATAAGATAGGCAGGGTACACCCTGAACAGTACCAGGAACATTCCTTTGTGGCCCTGGTACTCTCTGCTACACAAGGATAGCACTCTTGCTTTGTAATACAGACTTTAGATCTCACGAGCTGGCGTTGCGTTAGTGGCACACAGAGAGGATCACCAGCATGTAGGACTGTTCATAATTTTCATGTCTAGAGATTAAAATATTAATAATTTTAAAGAAAAACTATTTAAATGGTAAATGGAGTGGCATTTATATAGCGTTTTTTAGTCTTTTACCCAACCTATTGAGCCATAGCCGCCTCGTTATCATGCTTGCTTTGTTTTGTAACAGTCAAGTTCCTGGTCACAGTTCTTGTTGCAGTTACAGGCGATTGTAGTCTGCCTTGTTCCTATATCTGCCTTAAGCTGTCTGCCGGTTCTGAGACGCGTTGTTATGTTTTCAGAGAGAAATCATCTCAAATTTCACTCTGAGCAGGCAGTCCCTCCTTAAAAACCAGGGCTTTTACTTTGAAAAGTCCTTTCCCAGACTCTCGCGCAGCAGCTGCGCGTTCCCCTGGGAGAGAAAACGGCGCTCGCGACACCCCGTAGACTACTTTTTGAACTTTGCAGATACAAAATTAAGGACATGGTGATGTAACTGCTGGAAAATGACTTATTAGAAGCAAAAAGTGTTTTTAGTTAGCAAAGCAAGCAGTTTCCAGACTAGACATTTTGTTGTCCGACTGGCCCGTGGCGGTTGCAACTTCAGGACCACCGGCTGTCTCATGCTTGTGTGGGGATTCGACAACTTCCAGTCAAAGGGGATGTCCGTATGATAAATGATATAAGGGTAATGCGCTCGACCAGCGGCACGCACCATGGTGAGAGTCTTCTTTTGTCTTCCTGCAGTTTCCCCTTCAGCCTTGCAGTCTGAGACAAGACGGAACACTGAAGGTTTTCAGCCAAGTGCTGAGTAGGCAGATCCACGAGTCTGTTTCACAGAGTGCATAGTACAGCCGACCACATATTTCATATGTTAAATGAGTTTATAACTAGTAGTGGAAAAATATAGTTGTAGGTCCTAAATGTGGACTGTTTGTACATTGCAGAGCACCAGTCTCACACCTGCATTGTAAACTGGAATCTTAGTGAGCAGAGCTCCCCACTCTATAAATAATAAGGACACTGCCATGTAAAAGTAGTGTAATGGAAGTGTGCATATTTAAAGACCACATACACAACAGACAGCTATACTGTATGTGTGTGATTACTGCTGTCAGCTGCTCCCTTTCTTTCTCAGCCCCTGTTGCTGTAATTCTGCCTTAAACACACTCTGCTGTGTGTTGGTTTCAGCTGCAGATGTTTTTTCTTTCATTTAACTGCCAGTTTATATTTTGTGCATGGTCTTGGTTCAGTGTGAAACCGAAAACTGGCGTTTTGCGCTGATAAAAAGGAATTTGGAAATGAGTACACACCAGCATATAGATAAATTATATGCACAACTGAAATTGTTACACTGTGGTGTTTTAACTGAAATGCAGCTGTGTTTTATTTTTAAAAAAACAGAAAACAAGGACATTGTTGAGTGACTCTTCAAGAGTGCTCTTTCTTCTGCTTCCTTTTGTGGTGTGTCTCTTCTGCTATGTTTTTCTCTCAGCACAAGCTGTTATAAATTTCTGGGTGACTAATGGAGGAAACCTGGTGCAGATGGTGCTGTTGGCCTTGCACACGTGTATTTCTCATTGACCGTAAGTCATGACCACTGAGAAGTGCAGTCTTTTTTGGGTGGAAGTGGAACAAATAACCTGACAGACAGGTTGAGAGAAAGCAGCAGGATCTCCTATTTTGTATATTTGATAAATTTCTCTCTCATAAATATACTTTGAATGTAATCTCAAAAATACTGAACAACAGTTTTTTTTTATATAACTTGTCCTTTTAATTATGCAGTTCCACAGTAAATACTATTGGGGCAGCTCTGTTGGGAGTTGTAGTTACTAGTCTCACAGTCCATTTAATGACATGTAATCCATGAGGTGAGAATGCTCTTAACAAGGCAGCAGTATTTGTGCAGCTACTTAGATAATTAGAGAGAATTCATGTATACAAATTAACTGGATAAATTAACTATTGAGGTAATAAACTGTGACTTTGCGTGACAGCTTACTTCTCGAACATAAAGTTTACAATGTCATTAGCTCCTTATTGATCTTGTCCCCACATTAGGGTTAATTTATCATCACTTACTACTGATGTGCTACTTTTTGGATGGATTCTGCCTTTGTGACTCAGCAGGTTTTCAATAAATTAAGAGAAGACTTCTCAGATCAGCTGGAAGCAACAACCTAACTTTAATCTTTTGTCAAAACGTATGTTGTAGTCTTTAGAAGTGAGCCTAGTTTTTACAAACTTTAACATTTCTTTAATCTCAAGTTGTATTTTATAAAATTTAATTCTGTAAAAGATACTGTAGAGCAAAGCAAAACACAGAGATGCCATACATAAAAATGTATTTGGCTACTTAGGAGTTGTGCTCATGGATGATAATGATAATAATTATGCAGCCACTGGTATAATGGTCCTGCCAGCAAAAAAAGATTCTCTTAAAATCTAGTCTACAATTAAGGCAATATTCATTGATACAACTATCAATGAATATTGCCTTAATTGTAGACTAGACTGTAGGCCTGAGTGACTGATGCGTTAGGCTTCAGGAAGTTTTGTTGATCAGTTTCAAACTTTGATGACATTTTACATGACAATGTAAGTATTCATTTTTTTGGAAAACAAAATAAACTTGTGGTGAAGAACTTTTTTTCATTTGATATCTATTGCTAAACATGTGAACAGATTTTACGTAACAGTAAAATGAATGCTACACGTGCCATATACACGTAAATAAAAAAAAAAATATTAAAATAGGTTTTAACAGAATAAAGCAACAAAAGCTTCACTTTTCGCTTGTTTTCACTTCACGATAAACTTCTTGAAGTATATTTATATGAAAACAAAATGAATATATATATAAAATACAATACTATACCCTTAAAAGTAAATGCTGCCCAGAGAGTGAGCTGCCTTAATGGTGGTTTGTGCTTCTTATATTAGTTTGGTATGTCTGTTTTTGCCGTATCTCACAGCAGGTAAGAATCCTTAGATTCTTAGATCCAGCTCCTGTGTCAGTTCCGCCCACCTCTGGTAAAATTTTGATGCAAATCCATCAATAACTTTTTGATTAAGCTTCTTAACAGAAAGATAATCCAATCATATAACTGCCATTAATCCCTCCTGTAAGTTACAGTCACAGCAAATGTAAACTTTGAAAGGAAAAACAATGCACACAGCCTGAAACTCTCTGAGACGAGCTATACAGGACCAGAAAACAGTGTAACCTGATATATTTTGATACAAAATTTGAAAGAGCTTGGTTGGCATTTAAATACTTGTTTTTCTATTATCTGATTGGCAGTCATCCTTCTTTCAAGGAGTCCCTATAGTTTCACATTTCAAATTGGTTCCATATGCAGAGCAGACAGATGCCTGGGTTTCAGTTGCCACATGGAAACCACAAGGAAAACCTCTCTTCTCTTCTCTCTTCTCTTCTCTTCTCTTCTCTTCTTCTCTTCTCTTCTCTTCTCGTAATGTAAATTATATAACTAGGTTTTTGTAGCAGATTGGATTCAGTGAAGGTGACAGACCTACCTAAATATAGACAGAACAACAGTGCAGCCCTCTGCAGATCTCAGGTCTTCTTACTACTGTTCTGTTGGGTGTACATTGGAATTCACTGCATGCAAAACTCCTCTAGAGCCATTGTACAGTTAGTCTTTGTATGTTAAGCACCAGGGACTGGTTCTTGTTGTGTTCTCAGCTGTGTGTTACTCCATGTCTGCATCTGTGTGAGAGACAGAAAGAAAAGCAGGTAGACATGCCTTTGCTGATTGCAG
Source organism: Oreochromis aureus (assembly GCF_013358895.1). Lineage (NCBI taxonomy): Eukaryota > Metazoa > Chordata > Actinopteri > Cichliformes > Cichlidae > Oreochromis > Oreochromis aureus. The sequence continues at coordinate 4,470,870 of NC_052952.1, read as the reverse complement.
TGTATCAGTGGAGTAGATCCCTACTAAATATACTGTAACAGAAGTGTGGTTAAAGGACCAGTTATCATTTTGTCATGCACGCTACAACCATTTCAAAGTTAGACAGCACTGTAACTCAGAGATTTACAGTTGCACCAAATTACCCATTACTATTCAACAATTACTGTACTGTCATTGGACCTTGAACGTAATTTTATGGAGAACCATATTTCTAAAAGGCTGCTACACCAAACACACATATACACTGATAAGGCATAACACCCTGACCAATGACAGATGAAGTAAATAACACTGATTATCTCTTCATTGGGGCACCTGTTAGTGGGTGGGATATATTAGGGAGGAAGTGAACATTTTGACCTCAAAGTTGATGTATTAGAAACTGGAGAAATGGGCAAGCAAGGGCCAAATTGTGATGACTGGGTCAGAGCATCTTCAACACTGCAGCTCTTGCGGAGAGTTCCTGGTCTGTATCTGCCAGTGGACCATAGAAGGAATGGTGGTTAACTCATTGGAGACCAAGGATCGTTGATGCACAGCGGGAGTGAAGGCGGGTCCGTGTATTCTGATCCAACACACAAGCCACTGTAGCTCAAATTGCCAAAAACGTTCATGCTGGTTCTGATAGAAAGGTGTCAGAATACACGGTTCATCACAGTTTGTTGCATTTCCCAGACTGCAATCCAACCAATCATCTGTGGGATGTTCTCCTCAAGCTGCTCAGCTTGTGTATATAGTAGCTTTACCTAAAAGTAAACATACCTGAATTAATTTTAGTAAATAAACAAAGTAATTAGCAGTGTAATGACAAACTCAGGTTTCTGACCATAATTAATGATTCTCCATGTGGTTGTATACTGACCGTAATTGCAAACATGAACTACCCTCATACTCGCTCACATTTATCATTCACATTGGTTTCTTTGCTGGAATATATATGACCCAGAAAATCTCAGTGTATGTCCCCTGTAAATGTGCAAATGGCCGGAGGGCAACCAAAAAAAAAGGTTAATGAGGAGACTTGGATTCTTCTGTTGCACTAACCATCCTCCTACTGTGTTGCATGTCAGGTGGCACAAACAGATGGAACAATGGAGTTGCGTAGCACTGCCAGCACTTCCTGCCATTTCTGTACAGATACACTGTTTGTGGTGAAAGGAGAGGTACATGAGAACGTTTTTCCACTTCCAACAGCTGGATATACTAGCATGGGAGCAGTAAATCATAGTTAACCTTGTTTGCCTATAGTGATGAATAATTTAGCCTAGCATAATTAGCAAGTATTGGATCAGTCGATGGACATCAGTTAATCAAATGCTGTTTAAAAAGTTTATTTCTTCTATACTTTATACTTTATAGTTCGAACTCTTTTGAGCTCCTTTAAGGTACTAATAAGTACTGTTAGTATTAGACAACTGAATGATAGTAAGATGTCTAGAAAGCACACATATAGAAAAAAAAAATTCCCGCTCGCCCCTGCGGGCTGTCTATCCTTCAAGCTCGGGTCCTCTACAAGAGGCCTGGGAGCTTGACGGTCCGGCGCAGTAACTTGGCTGTTCCTAGGACTGTGCTCTTCTGGACATAGATCTCTGATGTTGTTCCCGGGATCTGCTAGAGCCATTCGCCTAGCTTGGGAGTCACTGCACCTAGTGTTCCAATTACCACTGGGACCTTCACCCAGTTACTGTTCATTGGAACTCTCTGTTTGAGGTCTAAAGAGATGTCAGTGCAAGTGAGGGAAGCCATTGTTGGACTGAAAAAAAAAATAAGATAATAAAGATAATAAATAATAAGAGGGACAGGAAAACCTTTAGGAGTAGCCAAATCAACAATATTGCAAATTTTTAAAAAGCAGAAATGCACTGGCCAGCCATTGGTATGAAAAACACATCAGACTGCTCATAGTGCAAAAGCAACCCAAGAGTTTCTGAAACTGGGATATTATTCAATGGCCAAAACACTCAAGTGATCTCAATCCACTACAGCATGCTTTTAGTTACTGAAGACAAAACTAAAGGGAGAGAAATACAAACAATCTGCAAATTAAGGTGGCTGCAGTAAAAGCCAAGCAGAGTATTCCAGGGGAGGAAACAGCATGTGGTCATATCCATGGTTTCTAGACTTTAGGCAGCACACTGACTGCAAACAAGTTTCCTTCAAATCTTTATATTTTAAATTATGATAGTTTGTCCGATTGCATTAGAGCCTCTGAAAATGTGTCTCTGTAAAAACTGTAATTCCTAAACAGTTACAGTTAATACAGTACTTTGAATTAAAGATGAAAGTCTACACTTCAGTGATGTCTTGATTGTTTTATTTATATATACCCACTGTAATGGTGCACAGAGACAAAATTAGAAATGCCAATGTTCAGACAATTATGGACTTGACTGTATCTCTCCTCCACACTCCACCATGCCCTCTCCACAGTGTTTCACCAACAAACACACACTTACATTGAGTTTTAAAACTGAAAAAGCAGACAGAAATATCACCTTCAGTTTTTTCTTTGCAGTAGTGATGGATCAGTGTAGCAGTGTAGAGGGCAGGAGTGCAAGCTTTAAGTTGTGTTTTGGGCACTGGTGTGTGCCCACACATCTGTGTTGCAAGTGTTGGTTATAAACAGGGATGCCTACATGAAACTAAGCCAGTAGGATTAAATCTAACATAAATTTAATCTTAATCATAATAATAATTTATTAAGTGATTATTAATTAGTAAAGAAGTTAAAATTATCTTGTTGCGAGCTATTACCTACCAGTGACACTGCCCTGGATCAGCACAACCCATGAATTAAAGATGTTACTACTACTGAGCAAAAAGAAAAATATCTGTGGTGCTGGTAGTGCTTTTATGCTAATTGATGCTAATTGTCAGTGAGCAGTGGTTCTGTTCAGAGTTTGGAAATCGTAATTTGTGTTAACTAAACGGTTCCTCTAGACAGGATTATCAGGTGCTCAGAATTAATAATGTCAGGTCTTTAACACTGACTTACTTAAAGGAGTACAATTATTGTACTTGTATTTCAAGTTATTAATTATGCCAGTGCTTTGTTTTTACACTGACAAAAAGAAATCTTATCTTTAGTAATATGTTCCACGTCAACATTAGTGTCTTGGAATCTGGTTATCATAGCAGAGGCCTGCCCATCGCTGCTGTTCTCTCTGTGCCTCACAATTAGTATTAAAGCAGGGTTATAACCCTGCATCAGTTGAATGCAACATTAAATTGGCCCTCACCCTCACCCGGTCTGTCAAGCAGCCTTTCTGGTAGAAAACCCTGATTATGGCTGTAGACTAGTTTGACTTATTTGCACCATGTTGACGTAAGTAAGCAGCAGTGATGATGATGCAATCTCATGCAGTCTTACTAACTCTTGCATTTGTGTGCTTGCATTGATGATATGAGTTTCTGCAGTACATTGGTTTTGGTTGCATTGGCTTTGCAGTGTAATGAAACTGGACAGGAAACAATAGAAGAGATTTCAGTGCAGTGAAAGTGACTTCAGAGGCGCTTTGCCTCCCACTCAATCTGTCGCGAGTACAACTCCAAGAGGGACGCTGTCCACACAGCCATCTGCTCCTCGTGTTTGTGTGGAGGTGGCTGGTGTATCGCTCAAAACTCATAGTGATATGCATTGTGACTTGTTGGGTAAACCAAGTAGTGGGTGGTGAATGGGAAAGACAGGCTGATGTAAGGAGATGGTAGAGAGTGGGGTGTTAGGAAGTAGTGACAGATGAAAAGCTGTAATAGTTGTAGAAATAGATAGTGTTTATAGCCCTTGTTTATGGTGGACGTGTTATATTACCCAGTGATAATAACCATTTGGTATATGATACCTGATGGGTTTGCACCAGCTGTGCTTCTCTGTCTCCTCACAGAACAAGGAAAGAGAATGCCACTCATTTTCTTTCTTGCTCTATTTTTCTACAGTTTATTGTAAAAATGAAACACTTGGCTGGGATGTCTAGCCATTAAAACGGACACCTGTGAGGATCTTTGTTAAATATCTTTAAAGTCTTTAAAGACTTAAAGACTAACACAAAGAAATTAACAGAAATTGCGAACAACAGAAAGAGATACAAAGGAGAAAATATCTATATGTAGTCATTATCTTAAGTAACTTGGCAAATCTGGCTTGCACGTAGTCTGGCCTGTGGTTGCCAATGTTTGTTCGTCCATCCGTCAGCCAGTCCGCTCGTGACGCCCACGTCTTCCATCTGGGCTTCTATCGATCAATCTTGCCTTCCACGCAGAGCAGTTTTTTCTAACACAATTTGCCACATTGCAAACTTTCCACCAGAAAATTGCCCAGCGGAGGTGGTGATCGGTGAGCAGCTGGACTGTCTGTGGTGTCAGTGTCAGGTCACATATATATTTGTAAATAAGAAGTATGTAATGCTGCTGACCAGACAGCTATTAAAATCTTTCAGCCACACATACACTTCTCCAAGGACAAACTCACAAGGTTTCAGAGAGTTATGCAACATAATGGTTTATTATAATGAACTGCTGCCAGTGGTTTAGCAAATTAAAAGCACAAGGCTGTAATAGAGCTGGGCGATATATCGAGTTTTAAAAATATCGATATATTTTTATACGAGATATAAGATGTGACAATATCCTTTATATCGATATAGTCTATGTTACATAATTATAGTTGCGGAGCATAAGTTTGCCTCTCTTTCGTCCACTTTTGTCTTTACATAGCGTTACTCGACCTCGCCTCTCCTTCACTGAACACAGCTCCCCTCCTCCTCCATCGCTTCACCTGCAGGCAGCGACAAGATGGACACGGCAAATCTCCGTTAATGAGTTACTGCGCATCGCCCGTGCGTGGGCCTGGGCGGGCGTCAACGCGTGTTAACGAGCTAACCACGCTAACAAGCTAACCACGCTAACGCCATGCACGGCCTGAAATCCTTTCATTCTCTCAAAAGTTGACTGCGTGCCTTTTATGAATTCTGGTTGTGCTTGATGACCGTGAACCGATTTTATGTGATACACAGCGCTCAGCAATCTGTCAATAAATGTTTTAGTTCGACTTTGCTAAGCTACGGAGCTGCACCGCTTGATGGATTGTCGAGCATTACGGCTACCGAGGAGCCTCGCGGAGTGATACGTGCTGTGCTTCAACGTAATATTACCGTATTTTGTGTGTATAAGAACCATAAATGGCTCCTGTTCAGAGACATGGTTACGAAGCGGATTTCAAACTCCAGGCTGTCAGTCACGCAGTAGAAGTTGGGAACAGAGCAGCTGTGAAATCTGTCTTTGTTATTATGCTCAGCGTCTGTTAGTTTACATTTTGACTGCACAATTGTGAGCTCTTTGTTATGCACAAAACAACATAGTTTTCTTTTATTTATAGAGCATCATTCTTTAATAAATGCTCATAATTTATTTTTGAGTAGTTTTTTTCATGTACATCTATGCTGTATGTTAATAAAAGTGCCTGTGTGACATCTGGGACACAGCTTTGACTAAGAACTCTCTTTTGTTCTTACTTTATGGCTTTAAAAGATATCGAGATATATATCTTATATCGCCATCCAGCTAAAAAATATCGAGATATGAATTTTGGGTCATATCGCCCAGCTCTAGGCTGTAAAGTTAAAGACAATTCTATACTTTCTAAAGCCTGTGAAAATCTCTTCTGAAAATCTGTTGATAGATCGTAAACAGGCAGGGATGACTATTACAACTGCAGGCTGAGTAAATAGAACAGCAAGCAGTTGAATAATATGACTGCTTGCTGCTTGTTTATCCTAAACAATAAAAAAAAATCTGTGTTTAATTTTTACTTCTACTGAAATAAGTACACACACACACACAAACAAAAAAAACCTGGCACTTTGCTTGGCTGTTTTACTAACGTTGTCGATGAGGATTAAATGTATTTGCATTTGATGTGTCCGTTAAAAAATCAAAGACCCGAGGATACTTGATACTGGAGTGTCAAGATAATGTATTCAGCCTTAGTAGTGACATTACTTTTTTATAATTTGTGTTTAATGAGCATTAAATGGCATTACGGCTACCGTAGTCAGGAACCTTGCGGAGTAATCTGGGTCCAAAACTCCATCTGGTTCACGTCCCAAAGTCAAACAAACACTGCAGCATCACTAAGAGTTAAAAGCTGTCTACATTCTTTCATCTTTAATAAAATGATCAGCGCTGCTGCTTTACCAGGTGTAACAATAAAGTTTAACATCCAGGCATCCATGAAAACAGAATTTATTAAATTTAACGGAGTTAGAAGTTAGCAGGAAGTTAGCTCGCTACTTTCCACCTAAACATGATATAGCATGTTCTGACAGAGATTTATGAAAAAATTAAAATGTACAGCTCTGATATCACTACCAATATAAGACAGAAAACTAAACAGCAGTGACGTTTGTAGGGTTACTGAAGTTGGACTAACCGGATATATATCGATGTGCTACGTGATCGCTAGCGACACAGCTATATTAGCATTACATAACACAGTGAAGCTGGAGGATGAATGCTATAAAAGTTAACGCAAGGGTTACCGATGGTTAGGGACAAATGCAGTCGCATCACAGGATGCTGTAAACAGACCAAACTTAAGTCAGGAGAACAACTGTGAGAATCCATTCACAATATGAGGTTAGTCATTAATATACTGCAACAACATGGGAATAGAGCAGCTGTGAGAGAATTCAACATTAATGAATCAATGGTACGGAAATGGAAGAAGCAAGAAGAATGAGTTGAGTAAAGTTTGACTTATCTGACTTTTTTGTCTCACCTAATGCGGTGCATAATCCGGTGCGCCTTATGGTCTGAAAAATACATTTTTTAAATGATGAGTTTATTTATTAAGGGAATAAAGCTTTCTAGACATACCTGATCCTTCACTAGTCACATCCAGGTCTAGGTGTGGCTAATGAAAGTAAAGGGCTTTTTAATGACTCAAATACCTCAAAACTATACAGGGCTTAGGTTAATGTACTTACTTTTTACAACTACAAATAAGCAGCCAGGGATGGTTTCTATTTGAAGCATTAGATTTAATACATAGTGAGACTAAGAAATATAGAGAGGAAGTCATCTACCATCACTCAAGCTATGTAACCATGGCAGGATTGCTGTGTTCAGTCAATTGAGACAACATTTTTGTCCTGTAAACAAGAATCACTATTTCTGCTTTAGTTTAATTTTGGCTTAAGTTGATGTAATTTGGCTGCAGCCCAAATGTAGTCTGTTTCTTGTGAGCCAGTAAATGATCCTGAAAAGTCAGCCTTCATTTTCTTCTTGCTGCCACTTCTTTCTGCAAACAGTTGCTCTTATGCAGCACCTTCCTCTTAGGAGAATGGAATGTGCGTTGTGGAACAGACTCGACCACGTATGCACTCCGATCCCTTTGCAGCCATATGGAGGAAGGATTTTTGTGCCATAAAGTAATTACTTTCAGAGCTGTGATCTGATGTCTGGGCTTCATTCTACACACGGAGATGAATGCATTCTTTATTCCTTTGCCAAAAGGGAGAAAATCAGGTCTGTGCACTCACATAAAGCTTTTTAACAAAGCTTTCTCATTTCAAAGTGAGATTGGTTTGGGGTTCTGAACAAAAAGAGATGTTTTCTCAGTGCCTGTAGTACATATCTTATTAGGAGGTAGCTTTTAGAAAATGAGCAACTTTCAAAGGCAGATGGGGTTTTCTTGAAGCTAAAAAAACTTAAATTAATCAGCACATAAATCCCTGAAAGGCAGGACTCATTAAGTGATTGTTTTTAACATGTCAGAAAAACTTGTGGTTTTAAACAGTTGACTTGTCCTTATTGATTGTTATAATCAATGGACATGTTGCACAGTTGCTTCACTCTTTTGGAACTAGCACCTGTTCAACTTACTCGTTTTATTAAACTGGACGTGGCAGAAGTTCCCCTCCTCATAACCAAGGCTTTCATTAAAATAAGAATAAATTGGAGTGATTGTTTACTTTCTAACACTAGCTCTGTTTCAACAAAAAGCCCAGATGATAACTTATCTCAGAGTAGTGAAAGCAGAGCCAGCAGCAGCTTGTCTAGCATGCTGGTCTCCCATCAGTCTTCCGACAGAGGTTTAATGCGCATGTGTAGACAACTAGAAGAAAGTTACTGGTTTCTCAGCTTTACAAGCTCCAGCCATTGTTAATAAGACATAGACACAGCCATGAGAACACCTATCCCATGCAAATTTCAGCTAATTTAGCAGCACTGATTCTGCTTCCAGAGACAATAGCCAACTGTGGCCACAAGATGGCAATAATACAAGGGATGTAAGTAAACAGACCAGGGGCCTATTTGATTCCTCTGTTGTTACTGAGCTGTTTGTCATTGTCATGTCATTGTCATGTCATTGTCTTGAATCTGGTTTCAGAGACCCTTAAAGTAATCAGTTCTTTTCCGCTTTCTTTTATTTTTATTTTTCACTCGATGATTCTTTTCTTTTCAGTTGGTAGTGAGGGAGTGACAGATGCATCTCGCTAATGTCATAGCCCAGGGATTCAGTGCACAGGCACCAAAAGACACGTTGTCAGCAGTTTTGAGAAATGGGCTGAGAACAGGCTAAAATACTAGGACCCAGGGTTTCCTAGAAGACACTTGCACTGTAACGAGAGGATCAGCTTTATTCACCTAATCAGAATCAGAATCAGAATACTTTATTAATCCCTAAGGAAATTATGTGGGTTACAGATGTTCCAGTACAGTAACAGAAACAGACTAGACTATTTAACAATACAATATGTTACAGATTTACAGATTTAAGAAACAGCACAATATATACAAATCACTAAATAGTAAATATCAAGGATTGACAGAGGTGATTATAAATAAATATCTAGAATATTGACAGCAACATTACTGAGTAGAAAAGAGTGTGTGCAAAAAGGGTGTAACTATTGCAGTGTTTACAGTGTATTAGATGGAGGAGCTGTACAGGGAGATGGCCACAGGCAGAAATGATTTCCTGTGTCCTTTACTGGTGCTTTTTGGTAATCTCAGTGTCTCACTGAACGTGCTCCTGTGGCTAGCCAGCATGACATGGAGTGGGTGGGAGGTATTATCCAACATTGTCTTTATCTTGGACAACATCCGGGTCTCCCACACCACCTTAAGGGAGTCCAGCTCCATCCCCACAACATTGCTGCCCTTGTGGATCAGTTTATTGAGTCTGTTGGCGTCTAGGGGCCTCAACCTGCTACCCCAGCATGCAACAACATAGAGGATAGCACTGGCCACAACAGACTCATAGAAAATCCTGAGCATTGTCTGACAGATGTTGATAGAATAGAGACAACTCTGGCCCTTCCGTTAAAGTGCAGTGGTGTTTTTAACCCAGTCCAGTTTATTGTCTATGTGTACTCAAGGTTTTCCTGGTCTTCCTAAAGTCCACAATCAGTTCCTTAGTCTTTGCCATGATTCTGCTTGCACCACGTGACAAAGGAGTCAACCACAGGCCTGACTCATCACCCCTGCTGATGCATCCAACCACCACAGAGTCATCAGAAAACTTCTGAGGATGGCAGGTCTCTGTGCGGTGGCTGAAGTATGTGGTGTAGAGGGTGAAGAGGAAGGGGGAGAGGACGGTCTCTTATGGTGCCCATGTGTTGCTGATTACCTTGTCAGACACACAATGTGGAAGACACACATATTGTGGTCTTCCTGTCAGGTAATCAACAATCCAAGACACCAGAGAAGCATCCACCTGCATCGTTGTTAGCTTATCACCCAGGGGGGTCGGCCTGATGGTGTTGAATGCACTGGAAAAGTAAAAAAACATGACCCTCACAGTGCTCTCCGGCTGGTCCAGATGGGTGTAGATATGATTGAACAGCAAACTGAAGGGGATTCTGATGTGGGCTGACTATGAGTCGGAGCTGGTCTAGGACGAGTCTTTCCAGGGTCTTTATGATGGGGGAAGTCAGTGCCACAGGCCTGTAATCCTGGGGGCCACTGGGGGCCAATGTAGAAGTGCTTTTCATGTAATTTTTGCTGATCTGTGTCTATGGAATTAACTTGGCACCCATCCTAAATTTGTGACCATGAGCAATTTTTTGTTTCGCCTAGTTGGTAACTGTGCAACATAAAATATGTTTTCCAACTGATTTGGCCATTGCCATTCTTATTACTTTTATTTTATCTGATTAACTTTAGTGTGAAATATAGGCAATGAGTTCTTGAGTCTCTCAAGAATGACATTATATGAAATTGAGAGATGTACCCTTATGCTAAAATCAACCTTTACCATTCCAGGGCAGATGGATGGCATGAGAAGACCTGCCACAATACTGAAGATTTACAGTAAACTGATTAAAAGGGAGTGTTTAATTTTAAAAGCTTCTGCAAATAGTTTATCTTGTGTGCGCCATAGTAAGTAAAAGCAACTTTTTCGATTGAAGTATTAATATAATAATTTAATCGATCAAATAGTCTTGAGATGAGCTTCATCTGTTGTTTAGAGAAAATTAATATGTAAATAAAGAAAAGGCATTACAATTCTCTTCCATATTTAACAGAAGTTATCCCCATTTCACATCTTGAGGTGTACATGTTAAAGAAAACTATTGCTTTCTCTAACATCCAATTAAAAACATCACTGTTGAAAACAGTGTGCACATGTGGAACAAGGCATGACATCTAGAACATTTTTAAACATGGGAACATTTTTAAACATGGGAATTTCAGTATTATAAATTATGAGCAATTTATATTAATCCCAGTTATGACGACAGAGCTGTTTCCAGGACAACCAATAAGTGGTCTGGCAGTGTACAGCTCAAAAAAATGACTGAATCGCTGTTCCTCACGCACACAAACACAGCTTATCATCATCATCATCATCATCGTTTATTTGTATAGCGCTTTACGAACACACAAGGCAGTCCAAAGTGCTGAACAACACAGATTAAAACAACTACCAATTTAAAAATACGATAAAATCATTACATACAATAAAATAAATAAGTGCACATAGCTTATGTGCACTTTAGAGGTATGCAAATTAAAGGATATGCAAAAACATGCATGAGGCCACACATAGTCACACAGCACTTGGCCAGCTGAAGGTCTTGTCAACGAGAAGATTGCCAGATTGCCCGCTGTCACACTCCACCTACTCAGCTGACACATAGTACGAATGCAGACAGGTCACCATGCAGAGAGACCACACAGTCACATCACAATGGATGACAGCAGGTTCCACACAAAGCAAACAGAGCGCAAAAAGACATTTCTGGGTTTTTCCTGCTCACCGTCTGTGAGGTATGTTACAGGATATACACAACTATAAAACTGCATCAGCTGAGTCTACATTTCCTTTTATAGGGCAGCAAACACAGTACATCAGGTACAGATTGCAGTTATCTGTGTACATGTAGTAATACTATTCCATTACAAAAATATTGCTCTACATTTAAAAATACTGGTGTTGGAACAAAAAGCTGCTCAGGAAATGACAGTACTTACTTTTTAATCATCTAGCAAACATAGTACTCTTAATGTTTAAAAATGTGCAGCAGGTTAGGGTGATCAAGGACAGACATGGAAATGTGTTAATGACAGAGTGTGTTGAGAAGATGGAAGGAGTAGGCCTACTTTGAGGAGCTGACTAATGTGGAAAATGAGAGGAGGCTGGATGGAGGACAGTTAGTGAATCAGGAAGTGCCGAGGATTAGTAATGAGAAAGGCAGGGCACCTATGAAGAGGATGAAGAGGGGAAAGGTGGTTGGTCCAGATGACATACATGTAGAGGTATGGAGATGTCTAGGAGAGAAAGCAGTGGACTTTTTAACCACATTGGTTTAACACAGTCTGAGGAGAGGATGTCTGAGGAATGAAGAAGACGTGTACTTGAACCAATTTTCATGAACAAGGGTGATGTGCAGAGCTGTAGTAACTACAGAGGGATAAAGATGATGAGTCATGCCATGAAGATTTGGGAAGGAGTTGTTGAAGTGTAAAGGATAAAGGATATTGAAGATGGAGCTGCCAGGCAGGAGGAAAAGAGGAAGACAGTAGAGAAGATTCATGCATGTAGTGAAGGAAGATATGCAGAGAGTTGGTGTGACGGGACAGGGTGAGGTGGAGGCAGATGATCTGCTGTGGCAGGCCTCAAAGGGAGCTACTGGAAGAACGCTAAGCGTTTGAAACAGGTTTTTAATGTTGTATTACTTATTTTTCAGTTTGTAAATTAGAAGTCCAGTAATATAATGTGCTGTACTATTATGTTGAGAAATGAAAGCCATCTCCAACTACAACATTTAAATGCTTTATGCATTAATTAATCAACAGTTATGATTGTTATATATTATAATATTTAAAACTAGAAGTGGGAATCACCAGAGACCCAATGATACCATATTATCATGATAATTAACTCACAATATAGACATTAGTGTGATTTCAAACATTTAGTGATATGGTATTTGTGTTTTATTATAATAATTTTGTGACTTTGCCACCAAACGTAAGCTTTGTCTGTTTTAGGCATTTAATTTGATTTGAGAAATTATTGGTCTCTTGCTGTCACCTAGCCATCACCACAGACCATAAATGTTATCTAAACTTTACAAACTGAACTCTTTGTGTTACGATCTAGTTCAAATTAACTGAATGCAGACATGTGTGAACTGTAGTATTGTCCTCTTTAAGATAATGAGCGGTTTTAGTCACATAGGAATCTATAGCCCATGATGTCCACACGTTGTACAGTTAATACCTCATAACCCCTCATACTTCATTTTCCTCAGCATGTAACAAAAGTCCTGGTTTTCCACAGCATTGCATCAATGGAGGTCTTTGCACATGAAGTGGGTGATGGTTTGTGCTTTTTTCTTAGCTCACTTTGAATTGGAACAGTTTGTTTTAAGCTAGCTTTGCCATCATTGGCTGACTACATTTAAGGACACTCTTTGCAAATCACATATGTCACATTCATCTTTTTCGTCTCATCCTTATTAACAAATCCAAAATAATTCCATAGATTTGATTTTAACACAGATGGGTTTTTATGATTTCATTCTCTGATGCCTCTGTCTTTGTTTGCTAACACAACATTTCATTTGTTAATGTGAAATAATAACATGGAAAAAATGACCACCTGACCACAGGTCTCCACCTTTTACGCTGTATTTGTCACTTGACCTGCATGCATTATATCTGAGCTGAGAGCAAATAGCCAAGTATGCAATTTCCTGGAAATGTTAGAATGAAGCTGTATGCTATATGGCTTATGTCTGACAGACGTTTGACAGAATACAGTGACTTTAAGAAAACTGAGGCCAGTAGTTTTAAGTATTTCATGTCTGAAAAGAGGAAAACGGATTTTCAGTGGGTTAATATGTTGTTTCATCAGCCATCCCATTAACTTTGAAAAGTGTAGAGTAGAGATTTGGGGGTTTATTACTTAACAGATGGAAAATATCGAAGCAGTTTTATGGAGTCAACCTTGCACAAATATCCACTATAGAAACTAAAACATTTATTTTTAGTGTCTATGTCTGCTTCTGTGTGTGTAAACCTTTTCTAAAACCATATTTGAAAATCTCTCTTTAAGACCAAATAATGGGGGTGTATACCTATCATAGGTGATGTTATACTTCATAAAAATGATATGGAGTGGACCTGGCACCTGATTTAAAATGCTGTTCCTGGGCTCTTGCCTGTTTCGGTAACCTTGGTAATTACTTTATAAAAATAAACTTCTTTTTAAAAATGTAACCCTGTCCTCCAGAAGTTGCTCTTCATTAGAAACAGCTAACCATCCTTTAAAAAGGCAAAAGGATTTTCCAGGATGATTAAATGCACTTCACATTTCACTGTTTGTCAATTGGATCCAACGCCTGCTTTCCGGAAGAAAAAGTTGCTGATAGGAGAGCAGGAGTACTCATATTTCAAACTCCAGGAAAAGCAGGGGTTAGTTTTCTTCTCGAAAGAGGATCTCTGTGGGAATATTTAGATTTACGCTTATTCAAAGGCCTGAACTGAAGTGCATTATTCACTGTGCTCTAGCTTCGGAAAGATATGGGAGCACATGCAGGGTGGAGTTCATATTTTATGAACGCGCAAATGCATTTTCTTGTGCACGTGTGTAGCTGCCTTCATGGATTAGTTCCTGTTGTGTGAACATTCATCCCTCTGACTGTGCGCGCTCATATCAAGATACCATAACCATCGGTTTGCATTACATCAGCAATTCCATAGCTCACTGATGTATCCAATGCCTCAGGCTTGTGTGCCCTTGAGCTGAGGTGTTACATATACCAATATTATTGCTTACTTACATTTCTGTGCACTGTATCTCATATTGATACCATTTCTTTCTGTGCTGTACTACCATTTCTAAAGTATAATTTTGAGCCCTACTGTTGTGGGCAAACTGTGGAATTCATTATGCTGTATTGTGCATCACTGGATAGGATGGTGCAACAAAATCCCAGCTCTACGCCAAAGACTCAGCACAAGGTAAGCTGATGACTTGAGCTGACTAAAACTGTGTCTCTGGCCAATGACCAGTCTAGTTGGAGATGCAGTGTTACAGACTGGAGTAGCTGTTTCTGACTGACTGGTAGTTGCCATTATGCAGTAAGTAGAGCTTTTTCACCTTACTGTGTGATGCTTGGCTTCACACTACTCTTTGTTCAGCTTTGATGCTACAGGGATGGACCTATCAAACCTTTTCCAGCTCTAAGATGATATTGATACCTTTGGGTGGGGAAAAAATAATTATTAATATTAATAATATTATTGCAATATTTTGCATTGTATGATATAGGGACACCAAGTAGCAATATTCTATTAAAATACTCAGGGAATTCTATGAAAAAGCAGGCTCATGCCCCAGCATCCTGAGATAAAGTTAACCGAGCAAACTTGAATTAAATCGGCTTAACTGAAAAACCAACCAACGCTGGGCACACTGAGCTTGGCAAAGCTACCTTTGAATTCAGAGCAAACTAATGGCTCTGTAAAAGGAGTAATAATAGGACAGCAACCATCTAGCATCTACTAGAAAAAAAAAAAGAATGCCGATTGCATTTAATTTTTTCCACCTTCTGTGACTAATTGCAACTTTCAGTGCGTTTCAGTGTCCATAGGTGAGGTTGCACACTCACAGCCACTTTTGACTGTAAGGCAGTTGCACAGATTGTCCAATAAAACAGCTACATTCTGACTTGGACTGACTACAATCACTCTCGAAGAGATTGTTGTCTAATTTATGAACATGTTGCCATCATTTTAATTACTGTACCATCATAAACGATTGCATGAAATTTCCAACTTGACCCCAGTCAAGCAGACTGACTCCATCATTTTGAAACATTTATGGCAGGTTTTAGTATTGGTATGCTTGATAATCGAATTGGCAAATTTTAGCTCTGATCACATTATTTGCGACTGAAAAAACATGATAAACACACATGTTAAATGTTATTGAAATTCTCTGTGTAACGCTAAGTGCAGCCACAGTAGAAAAAAATTTTTTATCCTCTGTTTCAAAAATGAAATTGAAAATAACCAATATTTAAAAGAAAATAATCTGAACTCTTTCTCCCTAATCTCCTCTTTCTATACTTGCTTTGTTCCCATTATTGTCTGGGTAGAAAAATACACTGATATCAGGCTGTAATCTCAAAAGTCATTTATTTTTCATCTTTCATGTGTTGTCATCATCCTCAGACTCGGATGCATCAGAAAGTGAAGCAAGCAGTTGCTGAATGCATTCTGTGCCTTGGTACATCGCTTTGCTTTTGTTGCATTGCTTTTGCATTTCTTTCATCTTCCTGCCATCCTTTCTCACACGCTCTTCCTTATTCATGTGCATGTCAGAGAAAAAGAGGATCTGACCACTTTCATTAAGGTCTGCTCTTGACAGCTGAGACACACACACACACACACTTCATCTCTTCTATAGAATTCCTCAGATGCGCTTTTGTCCTCCTTTTCTTCTCTGTGCTTTTTTGCACCTTTCCTTTTCGGTTGTTCGGCTGTCATTTTTCGGTTGTTTTCGACTTGAACTCAGTAAATGACTCTGGGGTTTTCCTCTAAACAAAAACAGCAGACTGGACATGCTATAAAACATTCAGTCTCAGCTAGTTTTAAACTACATATAGTCTGTCACGGCATGCTCTTCTTCATCACCACTGGGCAGGGTTTTTATATGAGATGTCCCGAGTCAGTCATAAGTTGAAATCAACACTCATCCAGCCATATTTTAATGGATCATTATGGGATAAAGTAAAGCTGAGCCGAATCCAATTTTTTTTTTCTGTAAGATCTACAATCTGAACTGCTTTTTATCATTAGAGTCTAAGGTGTACAGTAGTACAGTAGCACAGGAAGAGGCCAGCAGCCTTCTCTGTGGTATTGCATGTTGTAGGTTAATTTAACCCTACCTATCATCACCCATGACACAATAAGACATTCTTAATCTTAAGAGTGTCTCTTCCCGGTTAAATAAAGGTTAATTATTCAAATTATAAAATTTGTTTTCATTTATTTAATGTCATTCATTTCATTCATTAACTCATTATCATTTATCTCATCCATTTAAAAAAGCTAGTACTCGTAGCTGCAATTCTCCCAACCTGCACAGAATTCAAAACTGTCCACTCACCTTGTTTGGCGAAGTCAGAGTAGCTATGTAGGTGAGAGCTTGGTTAATGATTTGGGCTTCCGTGATTGGTGATCATCAGTTGAACAAGGTAAACTGTGTCCCAACATTGGTTATGATACTGCTAACAATTTTTAAATTAACTTCTTTTAAAGCCTTTTTTTTAGTTCTTCTGACTCGTTCTGGCTGTTTGTATTTTTGCAGAAGTAATCAACACCAACTTAAAGGTAACATTTGTGATTTGTGAGCAAAAATACAAAATTCTCTGATGCTTCGTCCAAGTCAGGTGTGAGTTTAGTCATGGATTTATTCAGCAACTGTTTGGAAAGGATGACACAAAGTTCAAAACCAGCTACAGATAGAATGAGAATTTATATTGTTAAACAATGTTTGGCAACATCTTAGACTTATGTCAGCAGACAGCAAAGTTGAGAAACCCTGACTGCTGTGGCTGAACACATACTGAATTAAACTTTGAAATGGCTAGTGATAAATGCTTCATGCCACGCAGGTCCCTGTTTTTATTGTTGGTGAATTGAGGCTGTTTCATGTCTTTCGTAGCAGAGCTCACTCAGGGTTTCTAGTATCCTATCTGTGTAACTAAACTTAGGTATTTTATAAATTAATTTTATCCTCACTGTTTATCCTGCAGCAGCAACCTGTACAGACAATCGTGTTCTTGTTGGGAATCAGCCAGTGATGTGTATTTGCTTGTAAAGTTGAACTCTTTGTAAGAGCATTGCACAAATTTAATTGGCCTATGAAAGCACATCCAATTAATTTAACAGTGTCACTGACATTAAAGGACACCAGTCCAAACCGCATGTTATGTAGTGGCATATCTTGGATTCTGTCTCGTACAAGCTGTATCTTTCATATTGAAGCTTGGGTGTTAATTAATTGATGTTGCACATAAACACGTGCAGTATATCTGTGTCTCTGGAGATTTGATGTCTCTCTGATTGAATTAATCCAGATTGAATTAACTGGTAATTTTTTGAGTCACTCCATCCACTTTGATCCAGACAGAGTGTTATTCTTTGCTTGTGTGTGTGTGTGTGGTGTGTGTGTTTATGAGGGGATGATGTGTGTATTCGTGTGTGTGTGTTTTTTTTTTTCTTTCTTATAATTGAAGCCGGCACAGACAGAGACCTCCTGACCTCATAAATTTCAAACATAATTCCAGCTTTGATAGCTCTATTAAACCAATCTCTGCTGCTGGCTCATTCAAACTCTCTAAAGCCCTGATGCCAGCTTCTTATCATTCATACACTGTTAAACCTTCTTTTCCCGTCAGTATCTCTTCATTATACAACAACATCATAGAGTTGCTTCTTTCTGTACTTCTCTATATAAATGTTTAATTGCTAGACTATAACACTAATGAATAATGAAGACTTCAGCTCTGTTGTACATTTAAATCAAAGTGCACTCAGCTTTACTTAATTCCACGCTGCGTTTGACCTTGAAGCGCCACATTTGGAATAAAACAGCTCAACAGAAAGGAATGAAGATAGTAGCAGTAAAAAAGTTCAAGTACTCATGCAGCTTAAACAGCTGGGATAGCAATTATCAAAAACCTTGGATGTATATAAATATATATATGTATATATGTATATATATGTAAACTGTGCTTTGCATCTATCCCAACCTTTGATCCGTCTTACTCTGCAGGGACTGAAATGCCATTTGTTCAAGACATTAAATCTTTGAGGATGAGTCCTTATACCTCCTTTTTTTTCCCGCCATGGTGTTGCCATTTGTAGTTCAACGTCAAGAGCTTAATAACTAATAATAAAGTCCCCAATGAGGATATCAGAGCCTTAGTTAATTAGGCCTTGAGCCACATTTACTTTCCCTAATTTGTAGTATTTGTCATTTTTGATCTTGATTTTCGTCAGTCATTTTATACTAGTGCTAGCCAAACGCTCAATCAAACAGGACTAGCACTGGTTGCTTTGCTTTGTTTGCTACAGAGGGCTGCAGTCACCTGTAGTTTGCACAGTTATATGCTTTTGTGTGCAAACACTTGCTAAATAACCACCAATTCACTTTTGGATCCGTTTGCAACAACCCTCATGGGTTCATTTGACTGCATGACTGACTTAACAGTCAACTCCAAACCGTTTTTTGTGTTTTTCATTTTTCACTTAATTTTTCAGGTTCAGGTCCAGCAGTGATTCTAATTCTAATGTAAAAGAGTTTTAAGTTAATTCTAAATCTGTCCCTTTTTACTGTGAAGCACTCATTTTATCTGTTTCATAAATAAGCACAACCCTTGCCTTCATAGCATTGCCATGTTTTTCCCCTTCTTAAAAGCTAAAGCTAGGAGCTGTTTAGTGCAGTCTGAGTAAAAATGAATGAAAGAGAGCCTAGCCCAGACTCACAAGGTGTGCCTGTGAAAGGATTATGAACAGTTTGTGCTTTCGACTCTTGGATTTGAGACTTTGTTGCTTGCCCCAAGGTACTGTGCTAGTCTGCTGTGGCTGGGGGGCTCTCTTCATCCCTGTCTGCAGAAATCTTGCAGTGAAGGCAGGCTTGTGCATGACTGACTTAACAGTCAACTCCAAACTGTTTTTTGTGTTTTTCATTTGAATATCCTCATTCAAATTTTAATTTTAAGAAAATCCTCTGTGAACAATAAATAAACTAGTAACTGAATGATGTAACTGAAAGAGTTCCATTAAAACTGTGATACTGATCAAACATGTGGATTGAAACACAAGAAGACCCCCCTGCTTTATGTATGATTTGACTGGTGTATGTCCAGTAAGGTGGTCATTTCTGGCTAATTTTTCCCTTTTATAGCACTAAGTCCAAATATACCCCTCCTCACCCTCATTAGGCGTAATAGAAGTGTACTGAGTCTCTACTCTCCTGTTAGTAAATCACAAAGTGTATTTGTTTGAGCCATGTCCCACTAACTACAGCACAGATGGTTAGCTAATGCTTCTCCAACCTGATGGCCAGTTTCCATTTGTTAATGTGAGGACGTCCATCTGGTATGTTAGAGTTTCCCATAATTGCACTGTTCTGCTGACTTTGTCTCACAGTTAAACACACTTTTGAAAACAGCACATCCACTTGTGCCAGCACACTGCTCTGTCAAGACTTTTATTCTGTTGTGTCTTGCCCTGTCTCTTTAAACACACTGATAAAAGGTGCCATAGAGAAGACAGTGAAATGAGACAGCTTTCTGGGTCCAGACATTCTCACCTCCTTCTTTCTTCTCCATTCTCTCCTGAGGCTGGCTGGCTGCAGCACCTGTTGTGTGTCTCGACCTAATGTTGCATACCTCACCGTCAGCTTTGAGGAGGAAGAGAAGAAAAGAAGTGATATTAAAAAGAAAAGAAAGGGGAAAAGAGCCAGGAGCTGTCAGATAGTGGCACACCTGCCCTGTCAGAGCAGGTAGGAGGTATACATACATGTGGAGGGTTAGATATAAAGCTGCCAGATATTAAACAACATATCATCTTTTAGTCACCAAACTACTTAGAGGGGACTAATTATTCATCGTCATCATCATCATCATCATCATCAACTTTGCCACAGTTTTTATTCCTGAACTTTACTAGACTAGCTTTGCATGATTCAGACTCCAAAATGTTTTATCTTCTTAGTTCATTCTATGTAATAACCTTTTTTGAGTTTCCTTTCACGTTGCCAGTTATAATCTGATTGGCTGCCTCTCACAAACAGAAAGTTTGAATAGCAGGTTTTCTAGGTTTTCTGTGCTCAGTGCCTGAGATGGCCATAATAGCGATGTCCTCTCTGTATTACATCACATAGAGCCAAGAACAGAAATAGCTGTCTGAAACAGAGTGTCAGGAGTAGTCCAAATCCTGAACTTTTGGCTCACAAGGATTACTTGGATTTTATTTGAAACTCTGGCCATGTTTCATATGAATATCCACCAGTGTTGCAAGATATAACAGAAAAATCAAAAGCATAATATCATTCTACATCTGCAAACACACATGCAGATGCAGAACACTTTGTAGTGCTTTAATAGACATGACTCCAGTTTATATTAGCGATAAACTCTTAGCAGATAAGAGAGATGAACCATGATGAATTTGCTGTTCTCCAAATTACCCCCTTCGTGTGTTGTGCTAAAAGTTGACTCACTTTGTATTGCTGTCCTCTAGTAGGTGATGACCACAAAATTATTTTATTTCATTTGGATATTTTGCAGACAGGTTGATAGGATTGGGTAATATGTCTTCAATATATCTTCTGAATGTTTCATTGATGCTTGCAGGCAGCAGCATTTATAAGTGTAAATAAATCTGTTCCAATGAGCGAATTTCGAAGATGGCACAATTTGTAATTTGAAATGATAATCTATTGACACAAGGTGCCACCAGCAGTATTATAGTGCAATAGCAATGACATAGCATAAGTCAACTATAAGGACAAAAGCAGTGCAGGCAGTTTTTTGCATACATTTCAAGTATGAAAGTATCTGCTTAACACTTCATTTGAAGTAAACTAAACTCGTATCTCATTTCAGGAGCTTCACAAATATTGTCACATAATAACACTCAGAAATATTTTCATTGGATGGAAATCAGTCATTTTCATCCACTGTTTACTTTTCCTGCTATAAGAAGTGCATTTAGCGAGAATAGCTAGCAATGTTTCTTAGAGTCATTTCTTTACATTTGTGCCGCACATCACCAGATGCTAGCATCTCCTCTTTCATAGCCTGGTTTGACTTGACCGGGTGATCCTGCCTTAAGCTGTTGAACATGTTTGTTGTTTCCATATTTTGAAAGGTGCTATTCTTTATCAGATGTTGTTGAAGTTATAAAAAACAAAAGCCTGAGCTGATAGCAGCATACCTAAGGAATGGTTCAGGGTCATTTAAATGTCATCACAAAGCAAAATTTGAAGTTTAGCCTTAAATTAATATTTTAGGCTAAGTTTCCTCAGGAGACGGAAATATCTCTAAACTGCTGTCACTGCTTCCCACCATGCTTTAATGCATCAAATCCACGCTGCACGCTGCTTTGTGCCTGCACCTGGTGACCTGTTTTGAATCTACGGGAACTATGCGTACCTGAACTCTGGTAACCGTGGACACCGGTTTCGTTCGTAGTCGAGAGAGAAACTGCTGGCCCTAGGGCTGCTGTCAGAGCAGTGGAGGAAGAAGAGTGGAGCCAGACAAAGAGGCAGGACTGCAGACACAAATAACCTGTCAGACAAAAAAAGAAAACTGGGAAGATAACAAGTGTAAAATATCTTTAGCGTGGCAGTAATAGTGTCATTTTTCTTTTTGAAAGCACAAACAAAACGCTACATTGAGTTAGACTCTATAACCTCAGGTCTTTAGGGGTTTGTGATTCTTATCGCAGTAGAAAAAGCTTACATACACATGTGAGTGTGTGTGTGCGTGGCTTCTCACCACTCTGTATATTTATTCACTGTGGTTTGCCAGTCCTTTCTTTCAAAGTATTTATTCTGTGGGTCAAAGTGCATGACAGCACAGTCAAAAGTACAGCCAACCACATCACGTGACACATGCAGTGAGATTTCCCTCCCCCCTCATTCTGGGGGGAGGGACTCATTTAAAAAGTCATTTAAAAAGTCTGGCTCTGTGCACCTTTGTATGCTATAGAGAGGTGCTGAAGGCAAGAACACACTCCACTGTTGACATATTCACATCAAGCTATGCTAAGCTGCACATGAATGGACGCTAATTAGCAAATCTCAGCCAAAGCAACCGCTAACGCAGAGGAGGATGTGTGTGTGTGTGTGTGTGTGTGTGTGTGTGTGTGTGTGTGTGTGTGTGTGTGTGTGTGTGTGTGTGTGTGTGTGTGTTGTGTGGGGCTGTAGTTTTGCATATGGAATGTTATCACCTTGTGTCTTTAATGCAAGGTCATAATTTGAGCTATAATTTGAAACACAAAGTTTAAAGTTAATCACTGCAGATCCAGAGTGATTGTATTAAATAAACATCCTGTAAACTGTATGCTGTTAGCAGTTAAAAATTACTAGTTGTGCTTTCCAGTTTGTCTTGATGGTGGCAGTGTTGTGTGAGTCTTACAGTGGCTAAAATGAAACACAATGATAAAGAACGTCTTGATGCATTCTCAATCATCCAGGAAAGTAAATCTCCAAAAGTTGATTCTGTTCATCTGGACGTAGCGTTTTGTGGGAGAAACGTTTCGTCACTCATCCAAGTGACTTCTTCAGTCTCAGCTGACTGCAGGTTTCCCCAAACCTTATAAACAGTACATTTGCATAATGACTGAAACCAGCCCACTGAAGGAACAATGGGCTGTGAGGTCAGTTCCTTAATCATAATTATGCAAATTCCCATGACCATTGATCAACAATCACTGACCAAAACCCACTGATCAAAGAACACTGATCAATGGCCATGAGTACCAAAACGCTACGTCCAGATGAACAGATTCAACTTTTGGAGACAATGATAAAGACATTTTTCAACTTGACCTACTGCCCGCCACAATAACAGGATGGCACTTGTGACTACTATACTGATTTCACTCTTTGGGGGGGGACGTGTCACTGATGAGTTATTGCAGGCTGTTGGTGGGATATTTCATTGGACTACAATGAAAACACATTAGAAATTATTAGTATTAGGAAACACTATGTGCATAAGAAGAAAGTTAAATTTTAAAGTGACCAAAATGTATTGTGTTTGTATTATGTGTGAAGTGCATTAAAAGATTAGTAATGGCTTACTTGACTAGAAACAGTAAGAGTATTTTCACTTAGTGGCACACTCACTGCAAATGATTTTCTCTCTCAGTTCCCGGTTTTGTTTTTTATAGTCTGAAGTCTACTGTCGGTATCACACTGAGCACTTTTCACAAACTTAATTTCTCAACGCAGCAGGCAACTTTTTTCTGTGAAAAAGCTTCAAACGGCCACTGTACAGTACACTACCTGCTCAGCACAGCAGACAGTGGCTCTCAGACATGAGCTTGTGAGCATACTGAAGAATTAGGAAGGAGAAAGAGCCACATATTTTCTTCAGTAGCGGAAGAAGACCAAGATGGAACTAAATTAAGAATAAATGTTGAACTTGAATCAAGTTCATTTATATGCTACTATAAAGGTATCATATTAGATTTAATAGTTATGTATTATAACCAAATTCAGTCATTAGCTGAAAAACTGACTTTGTGCAGTTTAGCTTCATAAATTGTACACAGGAGTGGGGATGGGACTTTAAAGGGAAGTGATTTTACTTAAGAAAAATGTACAGTTAGAAACAGTCGCTGCTTTGGTTACCTGTTTAAGTTCAGGGTCTGGTTGCTGCTGGGGTCAGCAGACACTCAGCTTTATCATCACTCTGTGCAGGTGCTTGCAAAGAGCTGAAGTGTGCAGGTGCTCCTGCAAAGAGCTGAAGTGGATGTTTTGACCCCAAAAAGTTTTGTTTGTTAGCAGAATGCACAGTCTCCTGCATTCTGTGTGATGGTAGATACCAATGATAGGGTGAACTAAGGTGAAAATCCAGTCTCCTGCATTCTGTGAAAATACGCATCCTTTTCAGGGTCGCAGGGGCTGGAGTCTCCTGCATGGACAGGTCGCCAGTCTGTCGCAGGGCTAACATATAGACACAGACAACGATTTGCACTCACATTCACTCCCGCATTCACACCTATGGGTAATTTAGAGTTTAATTAACATATTAACATATCCCCACTAACTGCATGTCTTCGGACTGTGGGGATAGGTTAAAAACTATATGTTACCCATAATATTTTATTGATCGTCTTCAAACTTTGCAGAAATAGACTAGGCCTCGAGGGACATACCTAGGTATCTAGGTTGGCTAAACATTTGACCTTGACTTTCATTGTTAGTGCCCTAAGGTCAAAGTTGTCCTTGAAAAAAATTTTAAGAAACCACATCGAGTAATATATTAAAGTGCTGTGCAATATGTCACCCTACAACATCACAATGATGCCATAAAGTTTTGCAAAATCACAGACTACATGAATATATCTCAAAATCTCAAGTTTTTACAGCTTATAGACGCCAAAGATTTCAGCCAGTTCTGTGTACGGTAAAAATAATAAAATGCACAGTCTTAGTATGTAATCTTTCAAGGTCATACATCTGCATGGTGTATTAAAAACATCATACAACATCTGAGTTTTCACTTTTACATTTTGACATCTCTCTACGGGGCCTCAAATGGCCATTTGATGAACTGCAGTCTTTGGCTTTTGTCCAGATGTGGTCGTTTGTCAAGCTTGTGTTAAATGTGCTTTTGTGGTTTATTGTTTTGCTGTCTTCTTACTGCTGCAGTCTGTTGGCCTTAGCGATGTCACTCAGAAGCGTTTGAAGCTGTGGGGATTGAAATTTTCAAGTTTAATCATTTTAATTTGTTTCAAATTCATTCAGTTTGTTAAATTGAAGCTGCACCTGTTGTACTAGAAGACAATATTTTCCTTCCTGTATATAGGCTCTGTCTTGTATATACAGTATGTACGCGTACGCTCAAAATAAATGATCAATCAATCAATATAATGACTAAAAACCTGAATTTGAACATTTCAGATAAGGTATTTCTGTATTACTGGAGAATTTGTATTAATAGTTAAAATATTATGATTGTGAAGTTCTTAATGTTTTTGATATTTTTAAGCTATCTAATAATTGACCAACCAGTTAAAGATTGAACATAAGTCTTTGTGGGACTGCAAATAGCAGTAGCATCTAATTGGTTAGATAAACAGTTCAGAAAATAAATGGATGGATAAAGGATTTATATGATGTGTGGCTAATGACAAAATACATTATAGCTTTAAGGAGTTTATCTGCATTATTGATTTGGAGTAACTATTTAAACGTCTTAACAAGGAAGGTTAAGGTGAGTTTCCAGTCATCCTGCTCGAAAGTGTCTGAGGCAGGCAAGCTGCAGATTTGCTGTGAAATCCAATCCATTAGCGTGAAATATAAAAAGGCATTAAGAGGTCAGTAAACGCTGCTAGTCTGCTCAGTAATGATCTCATTTATTTAAAGTAATTCAGCAGAGTCTCACACTAATGATTCAGTGACATTCAATTTCTCCATGTAGCACATTTGATCAATTCTAGACTGAATGTGTGGCTACTATAAAATACTGTAGTCTCTTTAACACTGTTAACTACAGCATTAAAAATCGTCTTTGAGCGGTAGATGAATATATCTATATAAGTCTGACACTCCAAGTCTCACACTGGCACCGTTGGGTAGTTTGTACAGGCTCTGTCAGCACAGGCAGCCTGATTCAAGCCGTCCAGTCCAGGAGAAGAATAATGGAATCCTTTCACAGGTGGAGGAATCTGGGCATGTTGTTAAGAGGCTTTGAGATGAGGAAGAGATCTCAAGGGTCTGAAACATTCCTTCACCTGAATGCAGAAAAAACGAAAGTGATGCAAAGGGAGGGAGAGAGCGAGAGAGTAGGCAGGGGCAGAGCAGTTATCTGGGTCAACCTGGCAGCCATTCACATATGGCTTTACTTACAGGTGGGGGGAAAGCGTGGCATTCAGATGGAGCTGTGTGGTTCATCCAGCAGTTGCAGGAAGTTTTGCTGTTGGAAAAAGTGCTGTATGTGTCCACTGATACTTAATATTTCTTAATATTTCCACTGGTAGCCCACCCTGTCCGCAGAGGAGCTACCATCCTGTTCTCAAACAATTTTATTTGGAGTTTCAGCTCAAATCTGTCAAATAAAACAAATGCTGCTACAGAGAGTTCTTGCAACACAACCCCTTGAAAAATCGGACGATAAATCATTGGAAGGGCCAATTCCAGTTCTATTATTTGAATGTCAGCGTCATGGCGTTATAGTTTTGCTGTTTAAAAGCAAATGGAATGAATGCAGTCTACAGTAAATAAAGGGCTAGCGCCTCTGCGACAAAATCACTTTGACAGAGCCTTCAGCGAGAACACCACAAGTCGTACTGGAGCAGTGAGAGCACATTGTGAGAAATATGGCTTTTCCATCTTTGCTGGGCACAGGCAATGGGCATGTCACAGCTGTATTGGTCTCAGCTGGATAGGTCCAATACAATTGTAAGCTACTGGAAAAATGCAGCCGCCTGACACAAGCTTTATATTCTTTATATTCTGCTCTTCACAGATTCATGTTTGTGCAGTGTGGACAGGACGCTTCAGTGCTGATCGCTCTGTGCTACAAAATTCTAGATTATTCCTCTCACGTAAACTGATGACTCAGAGGTCACTATTCTGATCTCATGCAACCGACCCGAGCTGTGTGCCAACATCAGTTTGTTTTTCAGCTTTCCCTTGTAGAGTTTGTTTTCCACATGCCAGGAGAAAGAGCTTTTGGTAACCCCGCAGGAGCACTGAGCACTCCAGTCTGTTTATTGCAGATGCTATCTTTGATTTGTATGTTCCCTTTCCATTATAATCATTGGTCTCTCAGTCTCCCTCTAACTTCTGTTTCTTTTAATCTGTTTTTTTGTTTTGTTTTGTTTTTTTAACCACAGGCCTGGCGAGTGTGGTCCAAACTCTGGTGTGGTCACACATGGATCCTACTTCTTACCCCTCTTTTCCTTCTCTTCCTCATGATCTTTGTGATGACAGTCACTCTGCCGCTCCCTTCACCACCCGCTGACATCGCCTGGAGGTCGTCCCGGGCCCTGAGTTCTACGGGGGAGTTCAGATCCAGGAACAGGATTGTGGAGCCCCTTCCAGCTGCTGGCATCCAGCAGCCACTCACTCACATGTACAGCAGGAGCTTGAGAAGCAGCAGTAGAAGAGAGACATCTAAACATTCTGTGCCACTTAAACCTTTCGGGGATGCTGCTGGCAATGACAAAAACAGCATCAAAGAGAGACGTCACGCTGACATACAAAGAAATAAACACAAAAGCAAAGGCATTGCCTCCAAGAGAAAAGAGCTGGCAGGCGCCAACCAGCCAGCCAGTCATCACCGTCTCCATCCAGAGTTTATAGACAACAACACACTGCCAAAGCACAGAATTAAACCAAGCAACCACAGTGCTGTGGCAAAACAAGCTACACAAACATACATTTATCTTGAAAAGAGTGCTTCAGCAGATCCCATAGAAAGTGAGACAGGAGCTGCAGATAGACAGGCAGCCAAATTGAGGTTTAGACACACAAACTGGAATGCAGACAAACAGTTACATGGCAGCCATACGAGTGCAAAGATAGCACAACAACACCTGGGTTTAAAAAAACACAAACAACCAACAAAACAGAATCTGAAATCAGACAATGTGCAGGCTGTTAAAAAACTCCCTGGATATTTCATAAAACACCGTAATCTCTCTGAGGATCCCTTGGATGCGAAAAAGATCCCGGGATCACTGGCCAAACCAGAGGTCACTGTGATGAAAGATGACATCGACTGGTGTCAAAGCTTCACAGAGCAGGACTTCCCAGACAGCGACCGCAGGAGGATCAGGGCCGACTCGCACCGCCTTCCCTGGTTCAGCAGGGAAGACATCCAGAAGATGGAGTTCCTTGCTAAGGGCGAGGTGGTTAGCAAGACCAGGATGCCGGGACACGGACAGGTGCTCCAAGTGGCACTGGATGCTCCAGCAGACCAACAGGTATGCTGTATTGCTGACTGTAATTTTAAGTTGAAAACACTTCTCAATGTTAAAAAAGCTGTTTTCTACTTTTTCAATCACGTAATGCAGACGCCTCACAGACTGACACAGATGAGGTGAAAGCAGGTGAAAGAGTGCTGCTCTGATATGACCATAACAACCCAAAGATGTAATTTGGCGATGTAAGCTGAATACTGCTTGAGATTGTCAGCCTGTATTGTGTTGGCCTTGAATATTGTGCCATC
The DNA here is from genome assembly GCF_013358895.1 of Oreochromis aureus. NCBI lineage: Eukaryota > Metazoa > Chordata > Actinopteri > Cichliformes > Cichlidae > Oreochromis > Oreochromis aureus. The sequence goes on along the minus strand of NC_052952.1, from coordinate 4,442,431 downwards.
CTTGTCACACTTCCTGAGACACACAGGGTCAATGGTGACTGCATGCATGGGTGACAGGATCAGATGCTCAATTCTGCAAAAACCAACAGTGAATGCATCTTAGCACTGTGCATGTGTAATACTGTGTGAGGCATGTTATTCTGTACCAAAGAGCATCTATTATTCTCTAGAACTATTTAAAACAGCACTCCTGCTGCTGCACTTCATTCTCTGAACACACACACTATGGTATATTTTGACTCAGTCTCACAGTCGCAGTCATCTCACTGGAAAAACTCATTATTGCACCAAATGTGGATGAATTGGTAAGACTTTATAATCCTATTACTGCATAAAATGTTTGTAATATAGTTACGCACTATGAAGCATTAATAATCAGTTAGTAAATACTTATTTGTAGAGCATTCCTTCTTATTTTGTACTTTATAAACATGGTTTATTTTGAATTAATAAGCTCATATATAATGGAAATAATGCCAGCATTGTTATACTTTATAAATGATGGATTAACTGTAAAGTATTACAGTAAGTACTACAAGTTATTTAGGAGTTGTTAATGGTTTGTGCTATCATTTAGAAAGTCCATGTAAGTGATACAAAAAGTATTTTGCTCATTTATGCAAAAAATGATGATAAAGACATGAATTTATTGTTTGTGTGGTGAAAGTGGTTTTATAAATACTTATTTCATATTTTAATTCAGTTGATTACTAGTTGTTAGTTTAGTATTTTGTGTGACTGCCTCAACCTTACAAAGCGGAAATTATAAATAAAACTGAAAGGTCAGCAGGACGCTGCCTTCACAACAGAAAAGAAACAGAAGCATAACGTGACAGAGAAAACATGCAAACAGAATACTGAAATATGTGTCAGACCACAGTCTGAGCTTGTAGAGGATTTAAGAGAGGAGACACGCTGAGCAATCAAACATAATAACATTATCACAAAACAATAGAGAATATTTCACAGAGCTTCACAAACAAGTGTAAACACCATAAATTGTCCACCATATTAAGCAGTTATATTCAAGTCTGCGTGTTAATAAAGCCTTCACAAATTTATGTTTAAATTTATATTACTCTGAAGCTGTTTTGGTGAACTACTGCCCATCTTTACTTGGGGGAAACTGCCTGTCTCAGGGTTGCTTGTTTTATACCCAGTCGTGTTACTGACTTTTCAGTTTTGTCAGTTTTTTCATGGGATTTGTGGCCAAAACCAAAAATCTAGAGTAACAGCAGTTTCAGCCATTAAGCTGGATTGTCATGCAGTGACAGTGTGACACAAGTAAGAGCTGATGGTTGTGCTCACAAGTCAAGCAGGTTTTTTGAGTCTGATAATGGATTCCTGCTGTTTATGGAAAAGGAGAGAAAAATATATTACATTTGAAAGAATTCAACAATGATCATTTGTCTACTCTAGCTCCACCTTTGGCACATTTATATATGAAAGATGTTAAAAGGTCCCATCCTTTAATTACTTGATAAAAAGTCATAATTTGCTAGTTGAATAAATATTCACTTTGTCATAAATAAAGTCCTTACAATTAAATATACATGGCTATAGGATCATAATGGGTGCACGGTCTTAAAGTGAACGGCATTATCTAACTGTATTAATCCACCACAGAAGCCATCCGTGATGAGAGACTCACATCAGCACGGAGAAGGATGTGGACGTTCAACTACCCACGGTGAGCGCTGCCAGCAGGGCTGCTGCTCCCTGGTTAAGCGCACTGATGACTGGATTGAAGTGTTCGCCTTCCACCTGGACAGAGTGCTGGGACTCAACAGAAGTCTCCCCGCAGTTCTGAGGACCTTTCATAGCCACGTGCTGCCCAACAGGTACATTAATGGTACCCCCAGACCTGCAGTGTGGTGGGACCCAGATATTCACCACCTTTCTGATGAAGACAATGACCAGAACTCAGTACAGCTCAGCTGGGTTCACTACCAGAAACTGCTAAAAGCTCGCTGTGGGAGTGAAACAGACCTGAGGTCAGCCCCCTGCGTGGGAGTGCAGCACTCAGAGTGGGGAAGGCTAGCTCTTTTTGACTTCCTGCTGCAGGTAAGAGAAGTGATTTTGTCAATTTTCCTGTGGTTTCCTACTGTAGTAATATTAAACTGTGTATATACAGTTCAGCAGGACAATTTCTTTAGATGACATGCATTAATAAAAGTTATCCAGAAGACACAGGACAATGAATGGCGTTTGCTACTACTACTGATAATAATAGTAATAATAATAATAGTAATAATAATGACAATGAGTGAAAGGCACATTTTTTAAAAGCGTCAACCTACCCGGAAACGCAGAAAAAAAACAGCTAGCTAAAAAACTTTTTTTTTTTCAGGTCATGTGACCCTCACCTTGTGGGTTGTAGTGTTACAACGTCCCAAGCTAGTTAACACTGATACTACCTAAATTTCATTGCATGCTAGCTATCTAAATTGCTAACTACACAATAAGTTAAAAGAGTTCATCACAGACACTCAGATCTTGACTTTTCTGTTCATCAGTTTTGTTAAAAGTTCTATTTTTTTAAACAAGCAAAACGTTCCAGTGTCAATGTCTGCTTTGGATTCTCCGCTCTCTCGAAGGTTGCCAGTGTCAGGCTGACATGCTGTTCATCAGCTGCTTTATTTAGGCATGCATTTCAGGCTTAAATACAGTTGAATCCAAGTTTTAAATTACTTGCATGCACAAGTCAAATGTTATTTTATGAGATCAGACATGAGCCATTTTACATTGTATAGAGGAAGCTAGGTGATGCCTTTCAGCTCTAACTTAGTTTTAAAAGTTGGAACATCTTGCTATAAGACTACGCTCTGCATCGTGTATGTGGACAAACATGGGCTTTTTGATCGGCCTTAACATCGAAACATTAAATCCGGCTAATATTCATACATTAATCTAGCATGAAATGTTTTATTGCTTGTACAACATTGAAATAGCCAACATTTGTTTCAACCAGGTTCCAAGTCAGTCAGTCATGTGCAGCCTGGGTTTCCTCCTCTTTTTAAAGCTCTCCCAGTCATGGTTCTGACATCGATTTCTGCTTTGCTGGATAAAAGCAATAAAAAGACCTGTTTTTTGTTATTACTCTGACATTTGCTTCACAAGTTACACAAAGCACATAGTTGTATAAGCATGCGCTTTCATTGGCTCGTGGAATGGGAAGAAAAGACACATACAGAGTGAGAATGATGAATGTCTGCTCTCAGACACAAAAACCCACGCTGGCCAAACTGTTACAGTTAGGGGGTAATTAAAGATGCAGCGTTATGTGTAAGAAGCTATCTGGTCACACCTTGTAACTTACGCAAAGCTGTTTGATCCCACCCAGAAAAAAGTCACCTAAACATTTTTCCTAAGAGGATTACAAGCTGTCACGATCCTGGACGGTGGCGGCGACGATGTTGCTTGGCGTACAGAGCGTTGGAACGGGAGATGGCAGCCCGAGCCTTGATCCAGGCCAGACGACAGCGGCGGACCATCCGTTCAGCAGCAGGTACTTCAGCCTCCACCTCCTGATGGTCGAAGATAGGAGGGTGGAAACCATGACAGACTTCAAAGGGCGAGAGACCGGTGGCCGAAGAGACGTGGAGGTTATGAGACACCTCAGCCCACAGCAGGTAACAAGGCCAAAGCGACGGTTGGGCGGAGACGAAGCACCTCAAAAAGCGCCCCAGCTGTTGATTGGTCCGTTCGACCTGCCCGTTGGTCTGAGGGTGGTAGCCGGACGAGAGGCTGGGAGAGGCTCCAATCAGACGGCAAAAGGCTTTCCAGAACCTGGCAGTGAACTGGGGCCCCCTGTCGGAGACGATGTCCTTGGGGAACCCATGAAGCCGAACGACATGTTCCAAGAAGAGCTCGGCCGTCCGCCTAGCAGAAGGGAGGCCAGCCAGTGCGACCAGGTGCACCGCCTTCGAAAACCGGTCCACAAAGGTGAGGATGGTGTCGAGACCGTCCGTGGACGGGAGGCCGGTAACAAAGTCAAGGCCGACATGGGACCAGGGACGTCTGGGCACAGGGAGAGGGTGAAGGTCGCCAGCTGAAGGCTGAGTTGAGGACTTAGCCCTAGCACAGGTGTCACAGGCGGAAGCAAATTCGCGGACGTCCCGAGTCATGGAGGGCCACCAGAAGGCACGACGGAGGAGTTGGAGGGTCCTGTTGGGCCCCGGGTGACCAGAGAGTGGAGAGGAGTGGGAGCAAGGCCTCCTGATGGCACCAGGAGGGGACATAGAGCCTCCCTGCAGGGGTGTCAGGAGGAGTTGGTTCGGTGACCAGGGCGTCCCGGATGGAGTCCTCCAGGGGCCACCGAAGGGGGGCAGCAAACCGATGAGCAGGTAGAATGGGTCCAGGGTCCGATGTGAGGCCGTCTGGGGCAAACTGTCTGGAGAGGGTGTCTGCCTTAGCGTTCTTGGAACCTGGACCGTAGGCGAGGTGGAAATTGTAAGACTCAAAGAACAGGGCCCAACGAGCCTGCCTTGGGTTGAGCTGCTTGGCGGTCCGGATATGGATCAGATTCTGATGATCGGTCCAGATCAGAAAAGGGTCTTTCGCCCCCAGAAGCCAATGCCGCCATCAAGTGGGCCTTCTTCCAAGGCCCACTTGATGGCCAGGAGTTCCCGGTCCCCGACACCGTACCGTTGCTGGGTGGGAGAAAACTTCCTTCAGAAATAGCAGCATGGGTGAAGTTTTCCATCTGGGCCATGTTGAGAAAGGACGGCGCCGGCGCCAACGTCAGAGGCATCCACCTCCACCACAAAAGCTCTGGCAGGATCAGGGTGGAGTAGGACGGGGGCCGTAGTGAACTGGTGGATAAGGTCCTGAAATTCCTGTGTTGCGTCCGGGGAGAGGTGGAAGGGTTTTGGCAGGTTAGCTGGTTTGGTGAGGGATGTCAGCGGGGCGACAATGGTGCTGAAATTTTGAATAAAGCGCCGATAGAAATTGGCAAAGCCCAGGAAGCTCTGCAGTTGCTTAAGGCTGGAGGGCTGAGGCCACTGGGTCATGGCATGGACCTTCTGTGGGTCCATGGTCAGGCCGTCGGAGGAGATGGTGAAGCCGAGGAAAGTGGTGGACCGCTGATGGAAAGCACACTTCTCCAGTTTGCAGAACAGCTGGTACTCGAGCAGCCTGTTCAGCACGGCCCACACATGACGAATATGGTCCACTTCGGTGCGGGAGTAGATCAAGATGCCATCTAGATAAGCAAACACCCACCGGCCTAGCATATCACGCAAGACATCATTGATCAGATGTTGGAAGACAGCAGGGCTGTTGCAGAGACCGAAGGTACTCCCAGTGCCCGTTAGGGGTGATGTCTTCCATTCGTCCCCCTCCCTGATGCGCACCAAATTGTAAGCGCTGCGTAGGTCCAGTTTGGTGAAGATGCAGGCCTGGGAGAGGGAGTCGAGTGCGGTCGACAGCAGGGGAAGAGGATGGCGGTTCTTGACAGTGACTTTATTCAGGCCCCGATAGTCTATACAGGGGAGAGGCCTCTTCTGACTTGGAGTTTATTTCGGTCCGAGAGAGAAGGCAGCCGTGTGAACACTGGGGACCCCAATCCAGGATCTGGCAGGAAGACCAGGAGATGTGGGGGTCATGGTGACGGAACCAGGGGTATCCTAGGATGAGAGGAGAGGAAGTGGCCGAGACTACTAGAAACCGGATCTCCTCCTGATGATCCCCGATGGACATGTGAACCGGCCAGGTCTGGAACTGGATCGGGTAGGGTTGGAGGGGGCGCCCGTCTACTGAGGTCACCGGGAGAAAGCGATCAACAGGGGTTAAAGGAATGCGAAGTCGAGAGGCTAGTTTTTGGTCGATGAAGTTGTCAGCTGCTCCGGTATCCAGGAGAGCTTCCGATGAGAACTGTTGGTGTTTCAGGTGAAAGGTTACTGGTAACAGAAAACGAGAGGGGTCAAAGGAGTGCGATGGGCCAGGTGGGACTCCCCCGCAGTCTACCTGGCGTCGTCGTTTCCCGGGCGTAGCGGGCACTGGGGACGACGGTGTCGAGCTGATCCGCAGTAGGCACAGAGACCCTCACGCCAGCGTCTTTCTTTCTCTTCCTTAGACAGTCTACCCAGCTGCATAGGCTCCTCGCTGGACGCACTGCGTGGGCTCGCAGCTGCTCCCTCAGAGGGGGGAGGAGACTGCGAAGACGTGGCTCTCTGAGGCTGGAAGGATTTAAAGGCCCGAGGGGTGTGGCGAGGCCGCGACATCACTCGTTGGTCGATCTTCAGGGCGAGGTTCACGGCCTCATCCAGAGTTTTGGGAGCCTCACGACCAGTCATCTCATCTCGGATGTAATCAGCCAGCCCCTCCATAAAAAAGGAGCGTAGAGAAGCATCTCCCCAATTTAGCTTAGCGGCGGCGTATTTAGTGGGCTGACATTCAAACAGCATGTCTAGAGTGGCGAGCAAGCCGTCAGGCCGGCCATCAACTCCGTTCCACTTATCGGGTAGTCCGATCCGGGGTTCCGCGTTCACCGGCGTTGGCTGACGTTGCAGCGCGGTGACGGAAGCGGAAAGTTGAATGACAGTTTCGGTGAGAGATTCCACTTTTGTGCTCATCCGATCTACCACACCGCGGAGATATAAGACTTCAGCTTTCAGCCGTTCGAATTCCGCTGGGTCTATGATTGGCTCAGACATCCTGTCACGATCGGGGGAAACGCGCGAATTAAACGCAGTAATTCGGCGTGCCCGTGTGGCGTGCTGGCTAGACCCAAACGTGGCGAAGGCTAGCGATGGGTTGGGACAGGCATGCAGTTACAATAGTAACAATCGGTGCACGAAACGCAGCTTCGGAACCGACGTTACAGGAGAAGAGCGAATGGAGCCGGGATGAGGAAATGAGTTATGAGAGATAACACTCACAGTCACTGAAGCAGGTGGAGACTGACGTCGGTAGGGATTCGGAGCTCCTGACATGAAGAGAACGATGTCTGAGCGGAGAACAGGTGGGTGGTGTCTCTCTTTTAAACCCGACCCCGTGGTCAGCTGACCACTACCTGACACAAGCCACAGATCACTTGTAAAGTATAAAGCTGAAGTGGTGATGTAGCAGAATAACATAATGTCATGTTCATGGGTAACTTTAATCTGAAACACCTGGTTAATGCTGAGCGACAATTGGATTTAATGAGCTTTTATAATAAATGTTTAATGTACATATGCCGGCTTGTACACATACATGAGAGACACGAGAGTTCTTCTTTACTGATGTTTACTGTGCTTCTTTAACGCACACAGGTACACCGTAGAACTGGTGAATACAAATGTACAAGAAAATGTAAGAAAATTATATTTCAGCATTAAAACATATTGCAGTATAAAATTCACAAAATATAAACAAACCTACCACTTTGGCCTGCAAGTAGACAAACCGGTGTAACTGGAACTTAGGACTTATTTCTTCTTTAACATTCACACGGCTAGACCGTCACCATAAGCAGCTTCTCTGACCTTACTACTCAAAACAGGAAGTGACCTCTGCCCTTACCTAATACTTACAAAATTAACCGGTTATTTTCCATGTATCAAATTAACTTTACACCAATCCGGTATGCAAAAAGAAAAATGTTAACATGCTCAACACAAAAATAAAACATACAAAATAAAATGCGTTAATTTACATTATCATTACAAGAGCTCCGCCTAGTGGTCAAATACTAACATTTCACCAACTGTTACACTCCCACCATCACACTATCGCAACAGCATGTGTGATCCTAAAGGAATGTGACCCAACAATGAACTTAGTGAAGGTTAACCAATAAACATTATGTTTAGTCCTTACTCTGCTTCAAGTAAAAGTATAGTCTTATGTATGGGTCTCTAAAATCGTTCTTAGTTGTGTGCTTCCCTTATTGTCTCTAGTAGAGTCACCGATGAGAAGCTTAACCTTTCTGACTCTGCCGTCAGCTCCTGGAGTGACTTCCCACGACTTTGGCGAGTTTCCATTGATTTCTTGGAAGACAGTCTTCTTGTAATAACACAATGTCATTTATTTTGCATTTCTTCTGTTTTTATTCCATTTGCTTCTCTGTTGCAGGTTTAACAGATATTCCTTTCTCCACCTAGTCCAAAATACATTCGCCAAATACTGTACTCGTTTCCATCTTTTCTGGAGGTAGAGGTCTTCTTTAGCGAATTCTCCAGGTGGTGGTGAGATCACTGCTGATTTCATCATCAAAATATGGTTGGGTGTCAACGGCTCCAGTCCTACAGGGTCGTTGATAGACTCTACAGTTAGTGGTCGACTGTTCACTATTGCCATAGCTTCATACATGAACGTTCTCAATGATGAAGTGTCTAATCTTAAAGCTGACTGGTCAAGAATGGATTTCAGAACATTTCTTATTGTCCGAATCTGCCTCTCCCAGACTCCTCCCATGTGGCTAGAAGCAGGTGGGTTGAAAACGAAAGTTATTCCCAGCTGTTTGACTTTCTCTTGAGTTGCTTGTGTTAGAAGCTCGTTTCTTGCACCGATAAAATTGGTGCCTTGATCACAATGCAGGTGACCTACATTGCCACGTATTGCTATGAAACAACGGAGTGCGTTGAGAAAACAGTCTGCACTGAGATCATCTAGAACTTCTATATGTATAGCTCTCGAGCACATACATGTGAACAAGAGACCATATCTCTTCAAGTCTTTCCTCCCTTCTTTTACACAGAATGGTCCGAAGCAGTCCATACCGCTGTATGTAAATGGAGGGGTAGCTTCCAGTCTTTCTGGTGGCAGGTCGCCCATCCTTTGTTCTTGATTGCCTTTCCTGTACTTTCTACATTTGACACATTTGTATATAAATGACGATACTTCAGTACTGCAACCAATTACCCATATGCCATTGGACCGTATCTCATTTACTGTCATCCCTCGGCCTTGATGATGCGTCTTCTCATGAAAATGTTTAATGAGCAGGTGCGACACATGATGTTTCTTTGGCAAAATGGATGGGTGTTTGATGTTGGGATGGATCGACGCTTTTGTAAGTCTTCCTCCCACCCTCAAGATATTGTGTTGATCAAGGAATGGACTTAACTGATGTAGCTTTGAGTGAGATGGTTTGACTTCCTCCTTATCTTTTATGATCTTAATTTCCTTTCCAAATGCTTCTGCTTGAACTGTCCGTATGATGAAGTCCTCGGCTTCTTTCCTTTCTTCCAACGTAGTACTTTCATTGGACATTCCTTTTGAGTTCTTTGCATACTTTACACGTCGTCTTAATCTTGCTATTGCTTTCACAACTCTTGTCCAATCTGAGAATTTTTCCAGTCGTTCCAAAATGGATTTCTCTTCTTTTGCCTTAACTTTCACGAATACTGTTGTGACTTTGAGTTCTGGATCTTGATACTGATCTCTTCCACTTTAGCATCTTCTTTTGGTAGTTCCTTTTGCCATAAAAAACTTGGTCCTGTGAACCAGTTGGACTGTACTAGTTCTTTTGCCATGACTCCACGTGACGCGTGATCTGCAGGATTTTGTTCAGAGGCAACGTATCGCCATTGACTTGGTTCTGTACTTGATCTGATTCTCTGTATTCTGTTAGCAACGAATACATGAAAGCGCCTTGCGTCGTTGTTAATATAACCAAGGACAACCTTGGAATCAGTCCAGTAGTACTCCTGAATATTTTGGATCTCCAATTCTCTCTTTAGAAAGTCAGCTGTTCTCGTAGCTACTACAGCCGCAGAAAGCTCCAATCTTGGATGGTTGTCACTTTAGTAGGAGCGACTCTTGCTTTACCCATCACAAGAGTGCACTGTACTTCTCCAAATTTGGTCACTGTTCTCAAGTATGAGCACACACCATAACCGGTTACACTGACATCAGAAAAGCTGTGTAACTCATACTGCTTCACTTGTTCGAATGTTGATGGGACATAACAACGTGATATCTTTATAGAGGACAGGTTCTGGAGGTCTCTGAGCCAAGCTTCCCATTGAGGCTTGAGATCTTCTGGAAGCGGCTCATCCCAGTCCAGCTTTTCCTGACACATTCTTTGGAGGAGTTTCTTACCAACTAAAATGAACGGAGCAACGAATCCAAGTGGGTCGAATATTGAGGCCACTGTCGAGAGCACTCCTCTTCTAGTGAAGGGGTTATTCTTTACAATCACTCTGAATTGAAAGGTGTCTGAGCTTACACACCATTGGACCCCTAAGGCTCTTTCTATCTTTGGCTCTCCTAGTGCCAGATCCAGATCAGTTGCTCCTGCTACACATTCTTCCTTTGGGATCGCAGCAATCACTTCCTTGCTGTTGCTAATGAACTTGTGCAGGTGCAGCTTACCCGTGGCACACAGTTCTCTAGCTTCCTTTACAAGTTGAATAGCTTCTTGCACTGAATCCACACTCACCAAACCGTCGTCCACGTAGAAGTTGCGTTACATGAACTTCACCGTGGCTTCACTGAACTTATTTTCACCTTGCGCAGCGACATGCTTGAATCCAAAGTTCGCACATCCTGGTGAAGATGCTGCACCAAACAAGTGGACTCTCATGCGAAACACTGATGTGGACTTTTCCATGTTACCATCCTCCCACCATAGGAATCGGAGGTAATCTTGATCTTTTGGGGCAACATGAAACTGGTGGAACATGCGCTCCACGTCACACATGACAGCTACATGCCCTTTCCTGAAACGACACAGAACTCCAACAAGAGTATTTGTGAGGTCAGGTCCTGACAGGAGATGCTCGTTGAGCGATGTATTCTGGAACTTTGCAGAGCAATCAAAGACGACGCGGATCTTATTTGGCTTCTGCGGATGGTAGACACCATGGTGAGGAATGTACCATGCTGGTTGATTATTTAGCTCAGCCTCTGGCACTTTCTCTGCGTCACCTCTCTTTATGATGTCTTGCATGAAAGCCACGTAGTCCTTGTAGTAGCATTCGTCTTTTCTGAGACGCCTTTCTAGACACTTCAGTCTGTGTTCTGCACAAAGTTTGTTGTTTGGCAAGTCAGGTCTTTCTTGTCTGAAGGGTAGTGGCATTTCAAAGTGGCCATCTTGCTTTTGTCTTATGCCTTCTTTTACCTTGGCTAGAAACAATAGATCTTCTTGTGACATTGAGTCTTCTTCAACACTCTTTTCAACAAAGTCCATCTCTAGCACATTAAGTATCTCGGCTGGAGTAAGTATTTCTTTGACTTTGTTTCTGCTTACAAAGTGAACTTCTGTTTTGAGCTTGTGAGCGGGTTCTACAGCTGGCAAGACTTGTCTAACAATAACACGATGGCTTACTCCTATTTCATCTTCACAATCACCTTCAGAGTCGCTGTAGCCAATGATGCTCCAGCCAAGCAGAGATTTTTGTGCAAATGGCTGGTCTCTATCACCACTGACCACCGCTAGAGGAGCAATGCTTGAGGACAGTTATATCCGATCAGTAGTCCAACTTCACAGTCAAGCTTGGGAGCCATCTCCTTTGATAAATGTTTCAAATGTGACCAGTTCTCTGCTGTTTTGTTTGTGGGAATATGTGATCTGTTAGCAGGAATGTAGTCTCTGGTATAGCTTGCTGGTAGTTTGATTCTCGTTTCAGAGCAAATGCCTCTTACTTGTAGGTCCTTTAACTTGCTGCTTGAAACAATTTTTGTTTTGGACGTTATAGTGGAAATCTTGAGTTTAACTGGCTCTGACATGGCGTTGAGCGACTGAGCTGTGTCTTTCAAGATGAAAGTGGTGTCACTTTGAGTATCGAGCAAAGCATACACTAACTTTTCATTCTCTGGTTCATCCACAGTTGATACATAAACTGGGATAACTGAGGAAGTACAACCTTTTGACTTTTGTTGCACAACTCTGTTGGATGCAACTTGGTTAGATACTTGCTCTTGTACTTCAGAAACCTCTGTTTCCTGGTTAGTCTTTGATTGTTGTTGGCTATTCTTTCTTTGTTCCTTGTCTCTTTCTCTCTGTCTTGATGTAGACAAATTGGGTGAGGCTTTTGGCATTTGTCACACACACTTCTGGAAGTACAGTTCTTAGAGTTGTGACCAGTCTTGAGGCAACCAAAGCAGTTTTCAGACTGCACAAACTTTACTCTCTCTTCAACTGACTTGTCCATTATCTTGCGACATTTCTGGAAGCGTGTGACCAGGTTTCTTACAAAAGAGACATGTGACATTTGTCCTTTCACTAGAGCTTGTACTAAGTGCCTTAGCATTCAGCATGTAGTTTCTTTTGGGCTTGTCTTTGAATGCATGCTTGTCTTGTTCACTTGGCTTTATTGCAGGCAGAGAAGTGATAGGATTACATGCAATTCTTGCTTCTTTATTCAGGAATTTGACAAAATGACTAAAATCTGGGAACATTTTTGTGTTCATCTTGAAACTCTGTCACCGTTCTGTTCCATCGTGCACTTAGCCAATCAGGCAGCTTTGCAGCTATCCTCTGATTTTCCACGCAGTCATGCAAAACTTGTAAACCTTGAACATAAGGTATGGCTGACTCAACACTGCTTAGAAAATCTGCAAACTCACGTAGATCTTTAGTGTCTTTGTTGTTAATTTTTGGCCATGACTGAATCTTGTCACGATATGATTTGCCTATCACAAAGGGATCTCCAAACCTGTCGTTGAGTATCTCCCAGGCAGCATGATAAGCGGTGTCTGTTCCAACCAGAAAATGTCCTTCAATAGCCTTCTTTGCTGGACCTCCAACATACTTTCTCAGGAAGAAGAGCTTTTCTTGAATTGGCAGATTCTTGCGGTCAACTAATGCTTGAAAAGACAACTTCCAGTCGTTATACTGCAGCGGATCACCTGTGAAGACTGGAGGCTCTGGGATTGGGATTCTGTTGGCAGTGATAGCTTCAGCAAGCATCCTTACAAGATCAGTGGAGGGCGTTTCATTTGCACTACGAATTGCTGTTTGAGGAACAGAGGCTTGGAGAGGTGCAGTTTGTTGTGGATCTCGAACTTGAGAGGGGATGAATGGTTTCGAGTTCACATTTGGAAAGCCTGGTTGCGGGAAGGAACTATCTTGTCTTACTTGGGAATGAACAGGAGGTTTGTTTTCATCCTCACTGTTCACACTTTCAGCATACACCTTCAGTCTTGCTTGTGCTGCATTACGCTTTTGCAATTCTTTCAATAGTTCCACTTCTTTTCTCTTTTCATCTAACCTTGTCTTTATTGAGGTGCTCTCAGTTAGAAATTGAGCTCTTTTCCTTGCATCCTCAACTTCAAGTTCTCTGATTTCCTCCTCACACTGATGCTGTGTTTTCATTATTTTAATGACTTCTTCTGTAGCTGCTACTTCAGCTGCAGCTTCTTGTCTTTGTTGTAATGTGACCAGAGATGATTGCTTTGACATCCCAGAGATAGACCTTGACTTATATGTGATCCTTGAAGAAGCACTGGATGAACTGCTGTCAAACACGGACTCTGAATCAGGCCAGGGTATACTATTTGGATCACCATCTTCTTCTAAAAGGCACCGAGCCTTTGCTCTGGCAGTTTCACTGATAGCCATGCACACATCACATCTTCATGCATTTCAATATCAGGACTTTGTATTTTTCTGATCTCATCATGAATGTTACAGATGTCAGTCATACTAGCGTCTATAACACTTATAGCTTCAGGTATTAACTCAATGTCTTTACTCTTCACCATTCTTTTAAGTAAGTTTATCTGGTATTTCCACTTCTTGTAAACTCGCTCAAAATTGTTTGTCAAATCATTTAACTTGGCTTCTTGTAAAGATTGTCCCTTTTCAGTGAGAGTGCGTGTGCGCTGGCTTCTGCGCAAGCTTTCTGACTGTGCCCCTTCAGTAAATACTGAGGACTGTGGAGTTTCTTCTCCAATTGTCTGCTCTTTACTTTCATCATTTTGAAAATTATCATCAGCACTTTCTTCTTCAGTGGGCTGTATTGCATCTTCATTTTCATCTGCCATGTTGTCTTAATAGTATTCTCACTTGACTTTTAACATTTACTTAATAAATCTTGATTTTAGCTGCTTCTTAATATGAAAGGTCACTTTGAATCTCAAATGAATTTACAAGTGCTTTTGTTACTTCCAAGACACGGACTTTTGTGCTTGCTTGATTATCTTTCACTTGTTAGCTTGCTTCTTTACTTATTCAATGCATTTGCTGGAGCATTTGATACTTCTCTTGCTAGTAGCGTCTCTTGCTAGTAGCTTCTCTTGCTAATAGCTTCGGTCCAACCATCTCGTTGCCTTCTCCGGGGCAGTGCAGTGTTCTACTATGCCGGCTTGTACACATACACGAGAGACACGAGAGTTCTTCTTTACTAATGTTTACTGTGCTTCTTTAACGCACACAGGTACACCGTAGAACTGGTGAATACAAATGTACAAGAAAATGTAAGAAAATTATATTTCAGCATTAAAACATATTGCAGTATAAAATTCACAAAATATAAACAAACATACCACTTTGGCCTGCAAGTAGACAAACCGGTGTAACTGGAACTTAGGACTTATTTCTTCTTTAACATTCACACGGCTAGACCGTCACCATAAGCAGCTTCTCTGACCTTACTACTCAAAACAGGAAGTGACCTCTGCCCTTACCTTATACTTACAAAATTAACCGGTTATTTTCCGTGTATCAAATTAACTTTACACCAATCCGGTATGCAAAAAAGGAAAATGTTAACATGCTCAACACAAAAATAAAACATACAAAATAAAATGCGTTAATTTACATTATCATTACAAGAGCTCCGCCTAGTGGTCAAATACTAACATTTCACCAACTGTTACAGTACATGATGTACAAAACTAATCTCTGCACACTTTATGCCTGTGGAAAAAAAAGGTTTCCACTGGACAGAAAATTATACCATGTGAAGACTATTATATATTCAGCAAGTATAATTTGTAGCATTTTTTTGTATTAAAAGTTTATTGTTGCCAATATGAACTCTTACCCGACTTCTACATGACATAGTAGATACAACAGAGGAGCATAGTAGTACAGGGCAGTCTGCTGTATGTCTGATTGCACTTAAGTTGATGGCTGTGCGTGCCATTTCTAATGTTTTTCTTAACCAGACAACCTTCAAGGTGATAAATAATCTAGAAAAACGTATCATTGTGACTGCACTGAATATGAATTTAATTCTTTCTAACTTCATTCATTTAGTCAAAGTGACACCCAAGCCATATTCTTATGAGTCCACTGATGTGGTCATTTCGTGTTGATTGTATTTCTGGCTGTTCATCAAATTCCCAGTTTTTTGCAGTTTTCCTGGTAATTACATTCATCCTGCATAGAGATTTTCTCATCAGTACAATCGCAGCCCAGGAGTCCAGTGGAGTGGGTGTGATGTGGGGCTGTCAACTTTAGCTATAATATGTACTGCCATCACTATAAATATTGGTTTATGTATTCCAGTGATACTGTGAGCATAGCTAATATATACTTTCACTGTAAGTGATGTCCAGCCATCTGTGATCAGGATGATCTTTCCCTACAAATATTTTTTCTAATTTTGTCTGTAGTGGTATATTAAATAATTCTGTGTGTGGCTAGAAATGTAATATGTGGGTTAAAGTTCATAAATGAAATCTTTAAACCTGTTGTTACTAGCTCTCAAATCTTTTCAGTGTCAGTTTGGCTGCAGTAGCAACTGCTGAAGCTGGTAAGCTCCTTGAATGAGAAGAGGGAGGCAAAAAGAGGTAATTGTAGTTGGCCTGAGCTACAGTTCCTGTCAGACTTTAGCTTGCCTTTTTGTCAGCCACACTTAGGAGAATTAATGCAGTTATAAAAAAAAGATTACATTGCAGAATACAGTGTGGAATTTTAAACCAGTGGTAATTTTTTCTGTTTGTTCACATTTTAAAGATAGATGAACAAAAAAGTGCTACAGAGATGCTGCTAGACCGATTTATTTGGTTTGAGGAGTTGTGACATCAGTAATGTAGTTATAAAATAGATTGCACTTGCACAGTAGTTCATTTTGTATGGTGAAATACAATTATGAATATATCCACACCTAGCCAGGTGTGGATAAAGGCATACCTGAGGCAAGCTTCCTGGGGGCCGACCGTGCACACAGCAACGGGCAAACAGTTCAGGAGGCCTACCACTTGGAAGGCAGTGGCGGCCACTGAGCAGATCCGGAGGTCGGCCGCGATGCCAGCGGCGGCGACGAACTCCTTCTGGAGGCCGTCCTCGACGGCCATGATGCCAACTTGGAGGCCCGGAAAACGGCCGGCAGGGGCGAGTCGGAACAGGATGGGCTGGGTCCCATGACAGTGTGGCAACCGCAGGACCAGACGAGGCAGGGCCAGACGAGGCAGGGCCAGACGAGGCAGGGCCAGACGAGGCAGGGCCAGACGAGGCAGGGCCAGACGAAGGCGGAGCAGAAGCTGGGCCAGGTGTGGACGAAGACTCGGAGGCTGGACCAGGCGAGGCTGAAGACTCGGAGGCTGGACCAGGCGAGGCTGAAGACTCGGAGGCTGGACCAGGCGAGGCTGAAGACTCGGAGGCTGGACCAGGCGAGGCTGAAGACTCGGAGGCTGGACCAGGCGAGGCTGAAGACTCGGAGGCTGGACCAGGCGAGGCTGAAGACTCAGAGGCTGGACCAGGCGAGGCTGAAGACTCGGAGGCTGGACCAGGCGAGGCTGAAGACTCGGAGGCTGGACCAGGCGAGGCTGAAGCCGAGGTGGAGGCTGCAGCGGCGAGGCTGCAGCCGAGGAGGAGGCTGCAGCCTCGCCTGGTCCAGCCTCCGAGTCTTCAGCCTCGCCTGGTCCAGCCTCCGAGTCTTCAGCCTCGCCTGGTCCAGCCTCCGAGTCTTCAGCCTCGCCTGGTCCAGCCTCCCAGTCTTCAGCCTCGCCTGGTCCAGCCTCCAGTCTTCAGCCTCGCCTGGTCCAGCCTCCCAGTCTTCAGCCTCGCCTGGTCCAGCCTCCAGTCTTCAGCCTCGCCTGGTCCTATCCCGCCGGGTCCGCAGCTGACTGGCCACCTTTCAGGCCACTGGCCAGGCGACATCGCCGTCGTGGGCGGCCCCGGACCGCCTCCACCTGTCGCGCCGCCGCTGCCGCCCTCACGGCCGACCCCTGAACTGTGCCCACGTCGGCGCCGCTGCCGTCCTCACGGCCGGCCCCTGAACTGTCCGGGCTCCTGGGTTGTCGGCCCCGGGCCGCCCCTGACCTGGGTCCACATCGCCACCGTGGCCTTCCGCACGGTCGGCCCCCAGGAAGCTTGCCTCAGGTATGCCTTTATCCACACCTGGCTAGGTGTGGCCAATTAGCACCAGCTGGACACACTGAGCAGATTAGAGGCTGCAGAGGGACGTAACAATCCAGCTTATAAGTAACCCCGCAAACGTTCCAGGGCTTCCACCATTTCTGCTGAAAAGGATGAGTGCTTCCATTAATGTAATATCCAGGTTTTTCCACCTGGACGGGAAAAACTTTATGGTTTTCCCTTCCAGAGACTGGATCACATCCTCATTTTCTTTAAAAAAAAGCAGGCAGACAAGCAGACATAGAAGTATTACCTATTTCTGTACTAAGACGTTCTTACTTACATACTGCCGACATTTGAATTCTCGTGAATTTTTCACAAACAGTACAAACTGGTGCCTACATAACATTTACATTTGGGGCAGCTGAGGTTGTACAGAGATATGGTGATGGAATATTATAGTGTTATTCTTTATACCTGTTGCAAATTGTAATTCTGGATGGCAATTGCAAAACCCACACATCACTGTCTATTACAACATTTGAGCAAAATATACCAGGATGTTCTTAGCCGTGCAGGGAATTGAGGGTCGGGGGAGCAATCAAACACACATCACAGGTTCTGCAAACGTGTGTTCTGGTTGTTCAACAGGTGTCTGATAAATTGCTTGTATTGTCTCCCTTACTGTCGGATCATGTTGCACTTATGATTACAAGAACTGGAGTCACTTACTTGAGAAAAACACAATCTGAAGTCTGTTATATTTTCTCCACAGTGGCCTCTGTTCTGCTGTGTGTGTGTGTGTGTGTGTGTGTGTGTTAGGGGTAGCGTTTCATCCTCAGCCAGACAGTAACCAACACAGAGTATGAGAGATTTCCTGAAATAGTGACTGGGGGGTTCATTTACCTCAGTTGCCTTTATTTCTCATTCCCTTTTTATTCTAAGTGTGATGCCTAATTCTGCTCTCCCTTCCTCCGTTCAAGTCACTGAGTTATGCTGTGCACTGTGGTGACTCACACCTGAGAGGAATTGCAAGGCTAGTTCCAGCTTTTGTCAGCAGTGCTTTATGCAGACAATAAGAAGAGCATCACTCTGATTAGGATTTATCCATTACGATGCTGGGATAGTGCTCAGCTCTGTGACCCACTGCATGCACCTTCGCTAATCTAATATAAATTGCTGATTTCTCAGCAAGTACTCTTTGTGTGTGTGTGTGTTTTTTTTTCGTGTGTAGATGACATCACAGGCCATTGTCAGAGACCCTGGTTTTAACTGACCAAGGTTTTTATTTGATCATTTAAGCAAAGTTTTGGGTTTCTTGTGCAACTAACAGGGACACAAACCTCATGTTATGGTGGGGGTTGGTATTATTTTCTCCTTTATTTGCCATCCTGGAGGAGCTGGACTAGTAACAGGATGTGATCAAAAACCAAAACTAGAGAAAAATCCGTTTAGCAGAGGGTTTAGGAGAGGATAACTTAGTTGGTCTATGGAAACCCCCGATTTGGGGATTTCTCTTCCAGTGCTCCGTTTGTCATGTTCATCTGCACCAACACAGGTTAAATTGATTCTCAATGGTTTAAGCTTCCTCACTGGACAGAGTGGTCTCCCTGAAGTTTAACGTGTTGTTACACTGTGCTGATCAAGTCTTCCGTTCAAGGAGTGCATTTAATGTCTGTTCGTCTAATTTTTTTTTTTTCAGTAATCTGTGATCTACTGTGACAAATTGTGACAAAGTTCATGTCACCCACTGCATTTCATTTATCTTCTGGAAGGCATCACCACTACTGAGTTGAGATTGCTTGAAATCCATACAGCTACTCACTGAGTTTATTATATTTTGAAAGAAGTATGTGTCTGACTTTTTTCTTTAAGAAGTTAGAGAGCAAAGAAATTAGCTTCTATCTGGACAGTGTGTGGAAAGCAGATGTTTATCTACACCTTTATAAATTGGACTAACATGACAAATAATGTGTAGCATGTTGACTCAGTTGAATTTTGGGTAATGTAGGTTTTGGCAGAGAAGAAAAACCAACATGTGGATTAATGCATTGGATTTAACAGACGGTGAGCTTTTTTTAGTGGAGCAAGATGATCTATTAAGACTAGAGATGGCACGATACCACTTTTTTATGTCCGATACCGATATCATAAATTTGGATATCTGCCGATACCGATATGAATCCAATATAGTGTGTTTTTTAATCAATAAAACTGTTTTTTTAATATCTTGCTGCATTTTGTATAAGTTCATACTCAAGTTTAAATAAACAACAACACTAAAGCTATTCTGTTATACCTGTATAAAAGGTATAACAGAAATAGTAAAAATATTTCATAGTTCAGCAACACTGATCAATCTAATAAACTTAAACCTACTCCATCCTTCCTATTCTGGTATTTTAAAGAGTACTTTAAAGAGCAACCTAACTAATAGGGTTGCAAACTCCCAGCAACAAAAAAAAAGGGAACCACCCCCCACCCTCCGCCTCATGATGCTTAATCGATGTAATCAACTTTAATTTGATGCAGCGTGAAAAAAAATGCACAGAAATAAATTATTTTTCAAGAATAATTAAATAGATTCAACATCTTTCTTCAACAGAATTGCAGACTGCACAGATGGTACTTTCCCAAAGGAAAAAGTACTATAGCTTACTAGGGTATATTAGACTTAACAGTTACTATATACAGTAATGGACTTCTATACATTTTACATCAGATTAAAAATTTGGGTGTAAGATTCAGATAATTATTTTTTAAAAGCTAGACATTTTAAATGAGAATAAGAAAGAAAAGTATGTCTTTGTGCCCCCTTTTCCCTGTTCATGCCCTATCGGCCCCCCTGGCTAAACTTTGCTAGATCCGCCCCTGCACAGTTACCAGCCGTCAGCTACGTAGAAAAGGATCCTAATCTAGAAAGTAATATTAAATAAATTCTAACAGCAGCTTATCAAGTTTAAACGTGCTGCTGTTGTTCACCCGCTGGTTTCCTCTTTCTGGTGCAAAGTGGGCCAAATACAAAGAAGAGAGACGGACTCGCGACAGAAAAGCCGATCAGCTGATCATTAAGCAGTTTCACGATTGAAGTAGCAGCAGGAAGGGGAGGGAGAGAGAGAGAAGAGGCAGTCGCTCCATATATCGGTTGTTAAGCTTAACATGGGAACGCTTTACAAACATTCAGAGATGAACTTACACACTTGCTTTACTTCTCTCTGGGATAACTTTGTTGGAGATGAAATGCTGGTTTGGTAGCAAGGCTACAAATACACACAGCCGCTCTATCGCGTGACGCATACTGCTCCGACGTGCTACGGTTTTGTGAGGTGTTTTTTTTTTTATATTTAATGGATCGGATTACATTTTTTATTTGTCGCTGATATCCGATCCAGTAATTTAGGTCAGTATCGGACCGCTATGTAATATCGGATCGGTCCATCTCTAATTAAGACTACAGTCTTTCAAATGTGGGAGGAAACCTGAGCATTAGTATTAAACACAAACAAGCATTTAAACACCACACATGCATGTCTTTGCCAGCAAGGTCATCAGAGGCAGATGCATTTAAGCTTTTTTATGATCCAAGCACTGCATCCATGTTCCCTCAAACACAATAGCCTCCTTCTCTTCCAAATGCAGCAGATGTTTAACTATGTTTTTTCTTTTATATGTATTCCAGTTTTTTTTTCTTAACAGCAAATAACATAGTCAGGTTGGCAAGAGAAAACTCACAAATGTCTGGTGTTTATATTATGCTAGAAAAAAATCTGTTGTGTAGTGTCACTGCTTGCAGTAAGAATTCAAATGTACCATATGTAATTTTTGAAAGTACATTTTGTGTTAGTGACTTGCTGTAATTTGTAGCAGTGCAGTAATCGCCAAGTTAACAATCACCAGACTGTTGGCATATGGTATAAAGCACCTCGAGTTACTTTTAATACTTTGATGAAGGAGCTGAAATAAAATTGAGTGTTTCTGGTTAAAAAAAAAAAGCAGTGCATCTCTTTTAGCGACAGGCTGAACATCATATAAGTAACGTCTAGCAAACTCTACAGATGGAATTTATGTGCATGCCGCAGCCAGTACGCTTAAGCTCTGGAGATGAGTGGAGACATTTCCAACACCCGTCATTGCTTCCCCTGTGAGAAAACAATGACGAAATCTTTGCAAATGGAAACATGAACTGCACAAAATGAAGCAAATACAACAGCAATGATAACACATTATGACACATGTTATTTAAAATTCTAGATTCAAATTATTTGAATCCAGCCCTCACAGGGTAGGTGGTTTTGGTTTCCACTGAGCATTAATATGCCATTTCATTCTCAACGAATTACACAAAGTATGCCAGTAAAGATGTTAGAATTTAATATTTCTTTCAAGATCTGGTGTGTGAGTTAAATCATCCCTTAATTAATAATTGTGAGTATATAGAATAGAATAGAATAGAATAATCCTTTAATTGTCCCACAAGGGGAAATTTGGTTGTAACAGCAGCCAAAAAGACACATATACAAACAAACAGTACACAGGACACAGAACAGAAACATACACAATTTTTCTTACATATTTACATTAAGGACAATGGTTACTATATACAGAGAGTACTGTACAGTTATTAAATTAAATATAAATAACTACAGATAAGAGGCAAACCAGATTGTAGTGCGAATCGGTTAATTAACTTATTGCAGTTACAGCGCTGATGTAAACATCTATGTTTGTTGGGAGCAGTTCTGATTGTACAATGTGACAGCTGCGGGGAGGAAGGACCTGCGGAAACGCTCCTTCATGCATCTAGGATGCAGCAGTCTATCACTGAAGGAGCTCTGCAGTTCAGCAACATTTCCATGCATGGGGTAGGAGACTCTATCCATCAGAGATGTTATTTTGGCCAGAGTCCTTCTGTCTCCCACCACCTGCACTGGGTCCAGGGTGCATCCCAGAACAGAGCTGGCCTTCCTAATGAGTTTATCCAACCTCTTCCTCTCAGCTGCCGATAAACTGCTGCTCCAACATACCACACTGTAAAAAATGACAGATGCCACCACAGAGTCATAGAAGGTCTTTAAAAGCGCTCCCTGTACTCCAAATGACCTCAGCCGCCTCAGCAGGTAGAGTCTGCTCTGACCCTTCCTGTAAAGAGCATCAGTGTTGTGGCTCCAGTCCAGTTTATTATTCAGGTGAACACCCAGGTACCTATAAGAGTCCACTATCTCAATGTCCACTCCCTGGATGTTTACCGGTGTCAGTGTGGTGGGTCTGCGTCTCCGGAAGTCCACCACCAACTCCTTGGTTTTCCCGGCGTTGATCAGCAGGTGGTTCTGCTGACACCAGTCAACAAAGTCCTGAGTCCACTGTCTGTACTCTGAGTCGTCCTCACCTGTGATGAGGCCAACTATGGCAGAGTCGTCAGAGAACTTCTCTAGGTGGCAGCGTGGGGAGTTGATGGAGAAGTCTGCAGTGTAGAGGGTGAAGAGGAACGGTGCCAGCACAGTTCCCTGTGGGGCCCCCGTACTGCAGACCAGCGTGTCAGAGACACAGCCCTGTCACCTCACATACTGTGGACGTTCTGTGAGGTAGTCTATGTACGTATATGAGTCCAGTAGTATATGATGTGATTAATTGTTCAGTCCTCATTCATTCTATCTTTTAACTCTTTTGTTAGTTTGAGTGTGTTCTGCAGCATGCCAGAGCTGACAGGCTGATTTTTTTACATTATGTACATCATACATAATGAGCAATACCTACACACCAGAAGTGTTTCTGTGGATTTTTGCTCGTGTGTGCAAAAATTGTGCGCCTGTGTCTGTGAGTATAGATCCAGTGCCATCAGTTCAATTAAAAATCCAATATAGCTCTCGGTGTGTATATTAGTATGTGCACTTTTGGTTCTCAGAGTCTGTGTCTTTAGGTTTGCAATTTTAGTGGAGCTCGTTTAAAAAGTGTCAGCTGCTAATGATCCTGTCAGAGCTGCTGTTTCTGTGCTAAACGACAGCCTGCGAGTAGAGGGAGGAAACTTAACAATGATAGGTAGTTACTTTGTAGTATATGAGAATACCACACTAATGATTGGGAGTAATTCAGTGTGGATGTTTACAACATTTATTAGTACACTGATGAGAAACCAAATCAAATGGAAGCACTAAAGGAGGGATTCAGAGGTACAAATGCAATAAGTAAAAGCAGTAAACTGCAATGAATCCCCTCAGGAACAGCGCTGAGCTGTGAGGGTAGTCCGGGGGCCACGATCGATTAGGATCTTTTCATGTAATTTGGCCACAAGTCTCCAGGATCCTGAAATTACTCCCTTTGAACAGAGACAGTATGAAGGAAACACGGCAGTCTGAGAGTCCTGGATAGAGCTTCTATGGTCTGAGCTCAATGTTCCCTACATCCTCCTCACTGACTCACAGAACTGTGTATCATGAAGAATGATGAGTAAATGTCCTTCAGAATCGAGTGAAAATGCTGGAGCCATGCGTAACTTATCTGATTACCTGAGGTGTGTAGGAAGGGGCTTTCCTCACAGCCCTATTCTCTCTATTCCACTATTACCCTGTGGGATGGTTGCCCCCTCTCTTTATCTGATGCTTAATTTCTTTAATTAATGAAGAAAAAACATACAATTGAAATGTGTAATTTTGTAATTTCTGTTATATTTTAGCTTGTAATTTGAGTTTTCCATAATAAAGGCGATGACAAGGCTTTAGATTTGAAAATCATATAGGAGAAACAGAAATACAGTGTTAATAAGAATGAATAAGAAAACAGCAACACTATTCGTAATTGTACTGTTTCAGCTGCAAAAATAAAAGGATCTCTTACTGCTTTTACATTTCCAGTTAGAAATAGGCATTTATTTAAATTTACTGTGCTGTTGCTGAGGCAACCAGCACCACATAAGTTTAAGGTGAATTTTTTTTCTTTTCTTACATTTTACCATAAAGCATAAGTATACAGCTACCATTAGCTTAAATTAAGCAGAATGTGAATCTGTCATTTCCTTATTTGCAGAAATAAAGTGGTGGAACATTTTTATGCTGCGCTCCAGCAGCACTGCACATGTGGCTCTATGCATTAGAGGCATTAATTATGTTTCATGCCAAGGTTTTTTCTCTTTGTGTTTTTAGGGGAGTTTAGAGTAGCAAGAAAATCCAAATTCAAAACCCAGAGACCAATTCCTGTGCCAGTTTGCAAATTTGACTGTATATCTGGATATTTATGCAGTTAGAAAAGCTGAGATATTTTTTTGCTTGATTTGGTCAAATGCATTTCGTGGTAAGTCGGAAATGCAGCCCGTAATCAGCACACCGTCCATCACTGTGAACGATAACAAACATTAGAGGTAGGAATCATGACATTATCACTTCACTCACAATACTTTTTTCAGCTGTAAATCATTTCTGCGCCCCAGTATTTGTGTTTCAGGTCCTGGATTAATATTCTTTGATTTAGTGTTATTCATGTTCTCCCTATTTGTCTCTGTGTTATATGCTTAGTTTCTAGTCTCTAGTTTTCTGTCACTGTGCTTTCCCTGTGTTCCACGATTAGTTCCTCTTGTGTCCATGTTTCATGTTCCCTCTGTTCCCCTAGTCATCATCTCTCCATGTCACAGTGTCAAGTCTGCATCTTTGTGAAAGTCTCATGTTTCCGTTTTTATTTTGATAGTTCCTTGTCCTGTGTTCGTTGTATTCAGTTTTGCTTTCTCCTCGTCTCGTTATGTCTGATTAGTCCTGTGCCCTGTGTTTTCCTCCGTGCGTTGTCGCGTCGCACTCCCTCATTGCTGTCGTTTTTCTCTGTGTTGCCTGAGATCTTCTAGTTCTGTGTTTTTTCTAGTTTCCTAGTTCATGTTCCTAAGTTCCTAGTTTCCAGTGTCGTTTTTTTCTGTTGTAATATTCCGGGTTTTTGTCACAGCAAATAAAGCTGTCTTTTTTCAGTTCAACCTTTTGTTTGGGTCCTAATTCTGCCTGCCACAACCAGCTGGCACCCAGTTGAGTCCAGTCCCCTCGTGCTAAATAGAAGTTTGTCAAGCTAAGTGTGTCGGGTGTAGGGATGGGTATCGATTAGGTTTTATCCGATACCGGTGCCAAACCAGTACTTTTGAAACGGTGCCGGTGCTTAAACAGTGCTCGAACCGGTGCTTAAACAATGGAAAACACAAACTTTGTCTTAAAACCTCTCATGTTTAGCTGTTTTTTTGTAAAAAGATAACAATGTTAGCCTTTTCTGCAGCTATAGGGCATATATGGTATCACTCTAGACAAGAAGACAGCCACATGTAACTACGACGGTGTTTGCTAGTTCACCTTACATGCATTAATTTAATAACGTGGTTAGCCTACTCAACGTAAATTACACACGAACAACATTAAGCTACTCACCCAGAGAAGAACGGCTGCTGCTGCCATCATCATCATTTCTGCTACACTGGCAGGGCTAGGGGCCAGGACTCTACTCTTCGGGTTCTTGGGGGATGTTGCTAACTCCGGGTCCGATAACAGCCACCACACCCGCAGTAGATGTGCTTGGTGTGAGGTCTTGCAGCAAGCTATCAAATACGGTGCATTTCTGGGCTTTTAAAAAAACGCTATGCATCGCCAGGTGTTTCATCAGATTCGAGGTGTTACCTCCTTTGCACAGTATCACCTTAAAGCACTTGTTGCAGACTGCTGAGTTTGCATCTTTTGCTGTGAAGTACAGCAAGACTTACGACCGCTTCGCCTTGGGCATTTTTAATCTGTAACTCTGCTCTAAAAGAACGTACATACCTGGGCCCGCCTACTATCCTTGGAAAGGTAAAATGATCGGCTAGAATCCAAAGTGTATGACAGCTCAAGAAAAAAAAAAGCACCGAAATAAACCACCGAAATGTGCACTGCTTTTCGGTCTGGTTACTACCGTTTATGTCAGTTTATGTCCATTTAAACCACCCCATCCCTATTCGGGTGGTTTTTTCGGTTGAGCTGATTAAGTTTGCTCGCCTAACATTATCTCGATATTTAGTGTCCCTGTATCAGTACGTGCAAAACATACTAAAATACTAAAAAATAAATACTATGCTGTATCGATTAATTCTCACAACCCTACTGAACATAAGGTGACAGTGGACACGGTCTGTTACATGACACTGTGGCCCTATCACCCTGCTGAAAGACTTTCAGCTCTCATTTCTAACTCTATCACAGGAGTGAGACTTGAGAAAAAAAACACTCTCAAGTAAAAATTGACATTTTTACTTCTACCAAGTCAAAACTATAAACTAGAGAAGAAATAACAGTTCATAACAATAGGTCAGTCACACTGATGTTATTGAACCTGTTCCATAAAAATCACTAGCGAACACCGAGCACGAGTTTGAAAAAGAAGAGTTTACCTTCACACATCCTCTTATGTTTGAACTTGGAACCAAAATGAACACGACTGACTCAAACACACTGTCCTTTATTCTGTCCCTTTTCTACCTACCATGCACAGAGACACTATGACAGCTGCGTCTGGAGCATTTTGGGTTTCAGTGCCTTGCCCAAAGACACTTTGAATGTGCCAGGGATTGAACACACATTTCAGTTGAGTTCAGAGGAGCCTTTTATCAGTGGCTGTCTTGGAACTCAACAGGCCATTTTTTAATGAGGCTGCAACACTGACAGTAAAGATAAATGTAACATTTATCCCCTCATTATTCTCAGCTGCCATCTGGCTCTTAAAACAAACAGTTTGATGAGCCAATAAGTTGGCCCACTGGTGACATTAGACATTAAATAAAGGTTCAGTGTAGTGTACCTGTTGTTTCAACTGAAAATATTTTGTTCATTGAGTCAAGAGCATGTTAGTCAGCTAAATGTTTAAGTGCTGCACATACATGTGGACCTGTGAACCTGCAAGGAACGAGAGCTATTGCTGTTTGCTAATCTTAGCCATACTGGCGTACAGAATGTGATTAATGGTTCGGAACGGCTTACAATAAATGTTTATATAGATAATATGTGACATTTTCAGCTCTCCGTTCACAACACAGAACCAAATGAGAATTTTTACTTTAAGAGCTTAAGAAAATGTCTCGTGACTACAGATACAATACTGGTGCCTTGGTGACTTGCACTATACATTTACAAGGTACTGGCTACATTTCTGTTTGCTTACTGTTTGATTAAGAAGGTGGGACTCAGTTGGCCATATCTTGGTATGTTTACACACACACACAAACCTCAAAGCAACGACTGAAAATAAAGCCTGGCTCCTTAGTTTAGAGCTGCCTACAGAAATCTTGTTTACACCACGCTTGAGATTATCCAGCGAAAATTATGTTTCTACTAAATTAAAGAAAAAAAGCATGCTTTTGACAGCTTTGATGGTGCTCAGGGTGACAGTAAATGTGAAATCTGGGTAACTGTTCTAGGCTGGAGTTGGATCCGCAGTTTGTGTGCCAAGTGTTTTAGACTGTGGTGGTGGAGTTAAGAATCATATATTCAAACACACTTCATACTGACCTTACTTATGTCCACTTAATGAAGACATCTGCTTTATTAGCAATACAGTTGTCCAGACTCACTGGCCAGTTAAGGTGTGCATCTTGCTAGTGCTGGGTTGGACGCACTTTTGCATTGAGAACTGTCTTAATTCTTCATAGCCCAGATTTGACAAAGTGCTGGAAACACTTGTCAGAGATTTTGGTCCTTACAGACCTGAACAGCATCACACACTTGCTGCAGATTTGGAAAATCTCTTTTTCAGTCTGTTCTCTGTAAATCATAGAGACGATTATATTGGAAAATCTGGGTGGAACAGCGGTTCCTGATATACTCAGAACACCCATGCCACATTCAAAGTCACTAAATCACTCTCTTCCTCATTCTGATACTTAGTTTTGACCATACTTGCATGCCTAAATGGATTGATTTCCTGCCATGTGAGTGGCTTTTTAGATATTTGCGTTAACGATGCAAGTAACAAATTGCCTGCTTAGTGTATTTAAAGGTATTTTTCCCAAGGGATGGTGGGAACTATGGTTGTTACTAGAATTTTAAATTTGTATTTTAAATACAAAAAAATACAAACAATGATGCTTAAAAAATAAGTTTAGAAAAATACAAACAATGAAACAAATTGAAACCACTATTATTAAACTGACTGATATACTGCAAAGAAAAAATATTTACATGATTGTAATTTTTATATATGAAAAATAATATATTAATATTTTTAGGTTGACTAATGTGGTGCTGTGCTTCTGGTGACTTGGCTCCATACTTTGCTGATCAAACAGTGTTGGTAAGATAGGCAGCCACTGTTTCTCTCTAGTTGATGTTAGACTTTTTCTCAGCTTCAGACTCGAGCCCTAATTTCGCTGAACGATAAGTTATACTATTTTAATTCAAACACACAGCTTGATGCTGCTCCAGGTCAATCGGATCTGTGACAGAGTTGGTCCCAACTCTGTCAACAAGAGCTCAAACTGCCGGCTGACATCCTGAAATATGTACAAAAGCGGTCGTGGCACAGCTTCAACTCCTGGATCAAACCATGAAACTCTCCCTGCTGCTGGTTGCTCGTCAGAACTGGATGAACCCAGAATCTCCATTTCTTTCTTTTCTTGTTTAGAAACATCAGGAATAGCTCATCATCATTTGATGCTGACTTAATTTTTTCACAGTGTGTTTTTTGAGGAGAGATTTTCTGCAGAAATGCTTTCAGTATAAATACACAACAAGTTCAGATCCAAGAAATTCTGAATTTTCTGTTGCTTTTTCACAGGACTGATAAGATTTGCTGCCTCATGCCAACCATAATGTTATTGTTTTATTATGAGCCATAGCCTTTAGCTAATGATTAATGATAAGACACAGTAAATGTTGCTATTTGATAAAGTTATTTTCAGCTACTCATCTGTGGATTTGATTTGGCAAGATCTTTTGCAGGATGAGCTAGCTGACACCACTCTTCAGTACCTTGTGACTCTCGTGTAAATGCTAATAGTTGGGTGGCTAACACTCACGTGCAAAGTGAGGCTAACATTCATAATAAGTGTTCAATACTTGAGGAGAGGGGCTGTGTGTCAGCCGGAGTAGGCAAGGATGGTTGTGTTGACATCAATACTGTTGCAAATGAGTATCTGATCCCACAGTAATTTTTCATATTGATTAGTATCAATATTATAAGTTTTGTCTTATGTTATGTCCTCCAAGCAGAAGCAATACAAGAATGCAACACTAATGGCTAGAAAAGAAACTAAACTGTTTGCCTAATACAGACCAAGGGACAAAATATTCCCTGTGGTTTCATGTATGATGGGAAATAATAAACATGCGCATTACGCAGAAGAAACAAAACAGCATACATCTGCAAACCACAGCCGCCGGACTTGCCTAAGAATCCTTATATTTTTTACTTCTTTTCTAGCATCATCATTAGCTGACAGTTGTCTGTGTTATGCACAGACAACAGTATAAACAGGAACTTCTTAGAATTAAACCTGCACAGTTTTATTTGCAGCAATTTTACAAATCTGCCTGTATGTTAGTTCTAGAATGCAGGAGAGGGAAATATATCAAATATAATGTTCTGTGGACAGGATTAACTGAACATGACATCTGTTGAAAAGCAGGTAGTGATTTTAAGTTGTAATTATTCCCCTAGCAGTTCTGAAAACCAGTTCACAGATGTACTACACAGTAAATTATTAAATCCCCAGTTAGGCGAGGTAATATTAGATACCTCTGTTTTTTCATACTTTGACATTTTTCACTGAGGTGTATCGCAGCGTTTGTAAAAAAGAAAAAAAAACGAAAAGAAAAAGAACAGAAAAGTGCAAAGCAGCTGGTGATGGAAGGTACTCATGCTATGAATGTGAACAAACAAGTTAATGGCTGATTTAACTTTGCTTCCCTCACTACAAACTAGAAACACTAATTTGGATGCCTGTAGTCCATTGTGTCTTGACAGCTGCCCTCCCTTCTGGGGTAATAAAAGCATTAGGATACTAGCTACAGTGGTTTCTTTGTACTAGACCAGTTGATTAGTCTAACTTATTGTTTAAGTAAATATTATGTAGGGAACCCTTACCTTATTCCACAGATTCCTGCTGGAGGACTTGATGACATTACTGTGTCAGAGTCCACTGCAGCAGCAAAGGGTTACTCTCTTTAACTAGAGGCGATGCTCATGTTATCAGTTATCAGTGGGACTAAACCCACAATATTTGCAAACAGTTCTCTAGTTCGACATTGTTTTCTACTTCTTGTCTCCATCCTTTTAAAGCTCACTGAACTTTAATGGCTGTTTACTGTCTACATATGCGATATGTAGTAACATATCGCATATGGTATCTTCACGCAGTGGAGTGGGTCACACAACTGAAGACATTATAGAAGAGGGACATGGCTCTCAAATACAAATGAATAAAAATATATATGCAAATGACATAATGGGAAAGATGGTGTGCACCTGTTCATCTATTCATAACAAATGGAGGGTGCTACATTACTGTAGTAAAATGTTGAGCATTTACTTTTATTTGGGTCATTTATATCAGCAGAAATTTAAAAAAAAAATTAGAAAAAAACAGAAAACAACCAAGAGGGTGTAAGCTGAAGCTACAGGTTATATAACACCAACCTGATGCAATAAACTCAACATACAAGGAAAATTAGATCAGTGACAGTTTTAATCTCCCACTTGAAAAAGGAATCACGACAAAGAAGAAAAAGAAAGAAAAGGTAGACAGTTCACGTCAAACCCAGCTATAGATGAACTCTTCATATACAGAGCGTCTTCACACTGAATATTTAACACAGTACTGAATAATTACGTTCAGTTCTTTTCATGTCACCTTCTCGGTGTCAGGCCTGTCGCTACATGCGCTACTTGCACTGTGGCGACTGCACCCTGCCGCTAATTTTACAATGTCCAATAGTCATTTGGACCTGCTTTGTTCTGTCCACACTCTCAGATGGAATGTGTATCTAACACCCATCTACAGTGTGTGTGTGGGATGGAATATGAATAACCCATGAGGCTGCTCACTCCCCCTCTAGAAGTCAATCCCTGTAATAGGGCCAAGCTCTAATAGCCTCCTATTGATTTGCTGAGAGCCGATGAGGGCGCCTCTGAACACTTGTTTCTACCTGCTCCCTTAACACCTCCCTTGACTCTGATAGCAGGGAACCAAACACCAAAGGCGCAGGAAGAATAGTGTGAAGGACACATATTCTCACACACATACAATGGCAGCGGAGAACACCCTGGGGAGGATAAGGGAACTGAGGCTAAGGTAACAATTTGAGTGTAGGTTTAAAAAATGAAAGGTACACTGTTCCAGACTGCTACCTAGCTGATGGTGCTATAGCTGCAAGGAAAGAAATCGACCAAAGCTCAGCATGCTCAGCATGTTTCTGATGGGCTCGGATTATATTCTGAAATCGTTTCACAGTGTGATCAAACCAGCCTGAAGCCAATCACTCCAGTCTGATGCCCAGACAGCAGAGCCGAATAGTCCTTGCTGAAGATAAACAGCTTGGTGATTTTCTTACTTTCTGAGATTTATTAAAATGTAAACATAGATTTTAATGACATGAGGTTAAAATTTTGGTTTGTCTGTCTATTCAGTTTGTGGAAATGTTGAGTTCTCCTCAAGCTGGCACTAAAGAAAATTGTGTGAAGCTTCAGGACCAGCATAAGCTTTCACCACTTCCAAAAAAGGGGTTGTCCCCTCTCCACCACCTTTAGAGGGCTTTGATTCCGTAAATGCACCTCAAGGAGAGAGGTGGCTTATGGAAGACCTTAAGAGTGAAGTAACACCAGTGTTTTCTAGCTTTTTTTATTAATTATTGTGAGGTGCAAATTTGTCTCAGTACAGCAATCTAACCTGTTTATCCGGCACTGAACTGCAAAGTATTTTCCTCTAACAGAAGAAGACATTTTGCAATATGAAAAAACTTCACATCATATAGAGATCCAATATCTGATTTAACAATTGACGACTTAGATCTAAACTTTAAATTTCCAGTTTATCAAATGCCTCTAAGCAGTCCTTACCTTTAACCTAACATCTCCTGTCTTTGTTATCTTTCTCCATCTCTGAGTGAACTTAGCTCTCTTTCTTTTCTCTCCCTGTGAAATACAGCAGCTGGACCTTTAGCTAGCAACTGTGACACACTGCACACAGTTTGTGTGTTTACTAATATTTCTTGAGCTTATAGAAGCGTGGAATTTGAAATTACCTTCCACCTAAAAAAAAAACATTACTGCCTTTATGCTCGCTCCTTTTCTGTAGTGCTAGCTAGATGCTAACTTACCTTACTTACCATAACTTACGAACATTTGCGCTCATTCCAGTGACGTGCCAATTTAAAAAAATTGTATAGTTTTGCGTCTTTCATCTTAGTCATCTCTGAAATAATAACTCTCCCTAAATATGTTGAACTGAAAGTAACAAGTCTGTTTTGAAAATGTAAGGAGTAGAAAGTATAAAGATAGTGTAGAAATCTAGGGCGTAACAGTAAAAAGTCAAAAAAATAAATATTCAAGTAAATTACACATAAATTACACAAGGTATGTGTACTTACTTCCCACCTCTGGTGATGTATAAACTTCACAGTGTTTACATTGTAGTGTTATTAGCATGACACAGATAATGTTATAGGACACTTACATATATTATTTGTATATCGTGGTATTTTGGTACCTGTAGTTCATTTACTCTTGTCCGAATCAGTTGATGAGTTTGTAAACTTATCAGCTTGTCTGTAACTTGTTTTCACACAGAGTTTATGTTTTCACATAAATTCCAAGCGAACCAAAATATGCTCAGTACACTCAACGGCCAGATGTGTCTGGTAGTTGGTTCAAATCGGAGTCGGATAATGTTCACAACAGAAACAAACCGATCTGGAGTTTGTTTAGAGCTGACAGCACCTCCTCCCAGGGGTCTTGGTGCGTTTGTTTTGGTCTGCACCCAAGTGTAATTACTGTGTTCACACCTGCACATATGAATAACAGCAAGGGGGGAAAACCAGAATTCGAATTAAAACGGGCTAAATGGGGGTGTGACAACACCCTCAAAAATCTAATAAACAGTATTTAATAAGTGTAAAGGAAGAAATCATAATAATGCCATGTAAGAGATAATGAACACATTTAAGAATAATGGTCTGTTTTAGTTTTTAGGCCATAACAGCAATAGCTCTTTAACAGGTGGGTACAAAATTCCTTCCAGGTGAGGTTTTTCAGGTATACCAACTGAGAAGAGACCAAGTGACAGACCCAGGACATGTTGGAGAGGCTATTCGTCTACTGGGGGCTACTAGGAGAGGGAGGTAGCTCTGCTTATACTGCTACCCCATGATGAGTAATGCAGAAAAAAGTAATACCCACCTTGAGACATTTTTTTTTTCAATCCAAACCTTCAGACTGCTCATTCCCCAGTCTGGAAATCTTCATGCAACTTTTATCAGACTAGGTTCCCCTTTGATTCTTAAGCTACAACTAGTTACTCAAAATGCATTTCCTGGCCTTCACTTTATCACATTTCAATTTGTTATTTACAATCCAGTATAACTTTCGTGGTGTCTAATCTGTTCTCTGCTCTGAGTGACTGATGATGCATGTAACACCATTATGCATAGCCTTTTTTTCAATTAGCAATTATAAACCTGTGCAGTCATTTTAAGAACAAATGATATGGTAAATCATGCGCATAGATTTCCTCATCCATTTTTTACTACAATGACCCCAATGAGCAAATGTGCTCGATAAGTTTCATGGCAGTTGAGCATGTAATAGGCAGAAAGCTGGCTTTATAATAATCTTAGTGCTAATTTTCCTCCTCTGCAAATCCTTCATTTGCAAAGTACTTTGTTACAAATACATTACTGAGCAATATAACCAAGATTTCTCTCTAGTATGTCTCAGCCTGTGGATTAACTCCACCATCTGGAACAGCAGTTGGCTATAAGTCCCTCTTGACTGCAGCACTTGTGATCTTGGCATAATGGTGCATGAAACAGTTCTCCACCTGTTGCAGGTTTCAGTTAGAGTGGCCCTCCAGCTGTCAACAGCTGCAGTACAAGAACTCTAAAGTTCAGCTGGAGTTTCTCACAGCTGGTTAGCTGGTTAGACTCAAGCTAGCACAAAGTGAGAAACTATTAACACTGAGCAGAGCTTAAGAGCAGAAGCCACTAACAGGGAAGCCTGATGACCACCGCAGGGGTGAAGATGATCTGGTGAAAATCCAAACACCACCCCAAGGCGGACCCACCGTTGTCAACTCCAGAAGAAAACATAGCAACAGAAAAATAGAAAATACCCTTGCCATGACACAACCACAATGGCCGCACCCTGCAAACGGACCACTAACTAACCGCTGTGATTCCTGGACAGACCTGTTTTCATGGTATAAGGCGAACCTAGACAATCTTGGGAAGGTGGTTTTAATGTTATGCTAGTACATTGTATCTCCACAGGGCAAATAGTAAATAGCATAGAAGAAATACATATATTAAAATGATTTTGAAAAAGCAGTCTGCTCCCTGGGATTCTGCTTTGAAACACTTTTGATTGTGTGCAAAAAATGCTAAGTGCTCTCCTGATAATTTAGCATTCATATTTTTGCCATCCAGCCTATCTGAAAAACTATTAGATCGACTTCCATGAGATTCGGTTTCTTAGTGTTTCAACCATATTCAGTTCAATTCAATTTTATTTATGCAGCGCCAAATCACAACAACAGTCACCTCAAGGCGCTTTATATTGCAAGTAGGCCCTACAATAATACATACAGAGAAAAACCCAAGAGTCATATGACTCCCTATGAGCAAGCACTTTGGCGACAATGGGAAGGAAAAACTCCCTTTTAACAGGAAACCTTCGGCAGAACCAGGCTCAGGGAGGGGCGGCTATCTGCCGTGACCAGTTGGGGTGAGAGAAGGAAGACAGGATAGAATTAGCACAGAATTATGAAGTCTGCTTAGTATTAATATGTAGTAGGAGTTGTGAAACCATAATAACTGGATTGAAAGCAGAGGAAAGAGCAACACCTACACAAAGTCAAATTTCATTAGAGTGAAAAAAGTAAGGAGCAGTACATGCTGCCCACACTGAGACTGAACTCTGAAAAGTTGAAAGAAGAAAGCACCAATAAACATAGCACTAGAGGAAAATGTTAATGGGGATAAATGGAAAATAAGGTCTGATTGCCATGTTAAATAGGTTGCTGAAAACGTGATAATGCAGTGTATCACTGTTCCAAATGGACACACGCAGTGGAAAAATAGATTTGAGTAAATCATACTCCCCAGATGCACTTTACAATTTGTTCCACTTTAATTTTGTGTTGACTCTGACCGCAGAAAGCTGTCTCACTCTGAGGCTTGCTGGTGTTCAGTGGCAGTGTAAGTCAATATTGGCTTAGTCTCCACAAAGCTGCTGGACTGTGCTCAAAATCACTATATTCCAGTGTGGGAGTGAAATGTGGCAACAGGGTGAGAAGTATCCTCAAAGAAGCACACAAGTGAGAAGAAACAGCAGAGGTGCATCTTTAGTACACAACAAAACACACAATCACCTCTTACACATTCTTACCTACTGTTGACTTGAGGGAATTAGGGTCATGTGAGTCATACAACCTTGAACACGCACACAAACCTTCCTTACTACATATACACACAAACCCTTGCAGTTGACCTGAAGGCAGATCTCATCAAGGTTGCATCTGTTTGTTTCTCACTCTGTCAGTCTCTGCCTTCAACACCAGGGAGTAAATTACACTGAGCTTTCTCTCATATTGTTAATCATTTTACCAGCTGCAGAATGAGAGAGTTGACTACAGATTCTCATTCTTGAAACTTGAAAACTGAGATTTGAAAAATGTAGATTTATATTGCATGGATACTGTTTTTTAACCTTGCAAATTTTGAGTTTACCGCAAATTGATCTCGTACTCATGCACCTTTAAACTGCTGGTAACATGACTGACAGTGATCATCTCTTGACAATGCAATGTTGGGAAACTAGTACCCTCATGTGGCAGCCATCTACACCAGCATGGCACTGCACCATGCCATAGCATCTACCAACTATTTCTATAGCACTGCGCACTTATGGTTTAGGCTCCAATCACACAGGTCTAGAGACTGGTTGGTGACCACCTCGCAACCACCTCGCCTTGCAACCTATGGAAAAATAAGCATTCCCCGGCTGCTTTTGATTGGTTGCTGGTAGTATCCCTGAAATTGAATGCAAATTCCCAATCACACAGGCCTAAAAAAACATTAATTTCTTATATTTTTCCTTTATCCCTGGCTGCTGTATTAAACCTGTATGTATAAAAGGCCCCAAAGTTCATAGAATAGTTTTATTGGTGTTTATAAGTTTATATAAGTTCATTTGATATTCACTCTTCTGTCAGTTTGGGCCAGCCTACCTTCTAGTGACATCATCCGGTTAGTAAGGTTAGTTTAATGTCGGATGAGCAGTGTTGGTCTGGAGGTGATGCACTGATTCCTGGGGAATGTTATGTGTGCGTAAATGACAAGTGAGTATTGACCGGTGTTGTATTTTGCCTTTGTTTGTGTCAGTACTGTAGTATGTTTACCATTTAGTCCATAGTTGGAGCGGTAGGCCACGCATGCAACGCGTGAGTTCACCCTCATTTCATATGCTAATTTATGTTGTTAGCTTACCCCGGT
This sequence comes from Oreochromis aureus, assembly GCF_013358895.1. Classification (NCBI taxonomy): domain Eukaryota; kingdom Metazoa; phylum Chordata; class Actinopteri; order Cichliformes; family Cichlidae; genus Oreochromis; species Oreochromis aureus. Next base: position 4,405,567 of record NC_052952.1, on the reverse strand, counting down.
TTAGCTTTGTTGACGCATGTACGGTCGCTCGTAGGTCCATAACGTCATTCCTGTGTTATCAGACCTTCTCTGTATGTTGTATGTGGTGCTTGTGATTGTTTACTTTGAAGTAGCGGAGTTTGTAGTGTACAATTAGGTACGAGGATTAATAAAATAGCGATCGTAGTTTGACCGGAAGGATCGCGTTCCCGCTTGCCCTTCATAATAAGAGCATTACGGCTGATTATAATGAGGAAGCTTTTATTTTGTACAACTACCGGAAGTAGTTCTTATGTCCCCATGGTAACTTAACCGCACTAATGCTGTTTAGTTGCATAGTGTAAGCAGTTTGAAGTGTACTGTATTGTCTTATCTCTATATATGTGATTATGTCAACTATGTTGTATCATGTTTATATTTGAGTGTTTTACTTGTCTATTCTCTTTATTTATCGTTATTTCCCTTGTTTATTTCCTTTGTAGAAAACCACACACACACACCTATGTACACCCGCTGTGTTTACAGCCCCAGAAATTGAGTGGTGACAATAAAGTGCCTCAAACGGAACCTCAAGCTCCCTTCTTCTTTCCTACTCTGGGACAATTTGGCCTTAAGTGGTGTTCTGGCCGACACACCGGGGTGACCGTAGTGCTCAAAGTCTGAATCAGTGCCCATCTTTGATATCTCCACTACACTGTATTTCCCTACTAGTTGCCAAGTGGTTGCTTGTTATTGCGGACCCTTTTGAAAGAAGTTGGTTTCAGCACTAACGCATAACTTTTACTTTGAAGGCAAGTAGTGTCTGTTTCAGGATTTTTCATCACCCTTTTTGCCCTTTAGTCAGCTGGTGATTGTTTGCACATAAGTCTGGATCTTCCATACTAATTGCAACCACAGCTAGCAATTGAAGCAAACACAAGGAGATGTGGCACCCTCTTTATGACTGATTTCACCTGGCTGTATACATTGTGTTTGCCACTTGCCAACACACTGGGGAAAATACATTTTTCCCTACCAACAAGAGGTTGCCAGGAGGTCCCTGACTTATCTCTGGGCCCGTGGGATTGAGACCTTAGGTACATATGTCTCTTAACTGGTACTTTATATCACATTAATGCCATGAAACAGATTTAAAACTAACTTATGACCCTCTGTGGATTATTGAATAATATATTCAAACTTATCCGCCCAATTCAGTCATTAAAAATGTATACTGTCCAATCATTCCATCCTGGAAAAAGAGAAGTTCAAAGAAAGAAATAAAACCCCAAATTACAATAACATTCATGCCCATGATGAGTGGATGTAAACTACTGACCACAACTGTGTAGTGGGGTTGGAGGTTCAGTCCTTAATCTCTCTGCGTGCTCAGATGTTCTTAGTAAAGACACTGAATCCCCCAAGGTTGCGACTGATAGCAGCCACTGTGAAAGAGAGCTCCACAGCCACTGGTGTGTTTGAATTTGTAAATGAGAAACACACTCTAAAGCACTTATCTGGCCAAGATTAAAAGGCGTTAAAGTGCACATTATTTAAAATTTCATGAAGGGTGTCATCCCTAATCTTGCTAGGCTTAGATTACAGGAAGTAAAAGAGACCAGGCAGCAGGTAAAAAATAGCCAAGAGAAGAACCTTTTGTTCCATGGAAAGTTCCATGATCACTTGAGTAAATTGCCCAGTTACCTCAGCTATTTGAGTTAAATATAGTACTTAGAATATCAGGTCACAGGCAGTTCTCACAGTAGCTGCACCTCTTTTTCACACTGAAATTTAAAAGCTGCGTTCAAATACTTTGCTGCATAGAAATAGAATGAACTTCAAAATATGTGAAACCACATTCTCTCTATTTCATTAGAACATTTAAAAGGTTCTATTAATTCATCTGCACTCGTACTTGTACATGCTTTCTTAGTTTTTCAACATGTATAATGTATGGTTTCAATAATTATAGCTTATATACAACTGTGCACAGACATGCTTGTGTGGAGTGCAGTCCTGTCCTGTATACATGTAAGTAACATGACGTTACCTGCAACTGTTCTTTTTCAGTAGTGTTAAATCCATTCTATGAAGTCAACACAACAGAAGTATAATTCCAAACTCTGATTTCAGGCATTAGACTCGTATGTCAGTAGAATTTAAATTCACTTAAACAGATGTCACATTAGGTTGGACATTTCCCAAATATCAGGCATAGTCTGAGTTGTTCATAACACCAAATGTGTTTGCATATTTTTTGGCAGCAATCACTGAGTATGTGGTGTAGAATATTCATGTCTGATAAGCAAGGCTATGAATTTCACTTTAGCCCTAATCAGTGCTTCTCTTGTTTTGAACACAGATATTAAATGTGAGTCTATTTTTTAACTCCATGAGATTATCTGTCAGGCCAGCAGCCAGAAGCAGATAAGTGGCTGGGGTGATGAGCCAGCAGGACTAACCCAAATCATTTAGCCAAAAACAGTAAGATGTCAAATAACAGACTGTAAGGAGGGCAGAATAAAGTCAGAGATTCTTCTTTTATATATGTTATTTGAACTATTTTTTTTGCATACTCTCATACCGGGGTTCAGAAATCTACTCCATAGTACTCATAGTACCAAATGTGATTGTGTTTTTAATAAAGATTTTAATAATGGTTTTATTACTGGTAACCTTCTCCCTACCATTGCTAGCTGTTCCTCATAGAGTCTATATCATACAGTATAAAGTGACCTTAGAAAGCTGTTGTTGTATACCAGTGCTGTAACTAAATTGAACTGAAACTAAATTCTTAACAAATTAGTAAACATTATTATTTGTTGTTTGTAACCAGTAAATAACTGTTAACTGAATTTTATTCACTATCAATTAACAATCATTCAATTGTGTTACTTTAAATCTGAGGATATTGACAATTCTACAGCTCAAGCCTCCACTCAGTGTTAATTTACTGTGTCATATAAAAAATATGTATTTGTTTAAATCATATTTTATTTGATAAATTACAATTAAAAGATTAAAGTGGAAATTTCCATTACACAGTGCCCTTGTATTAACTCCTGAATTACAAATAACTTCTTGAATCATTGCAAAATTAAATATGTTTAAATATTAATATTATTCTATATAGTTTTTATCCCAAAAAACTATATTAGTGTGATTCTTTGTATTTCTGTCTTATCCGAGCTTCATTACTGCAGCACTAAGTCTGAAGGGCACTCTTGGAGCAACTATTTTAGAGACGTGCTTCCTTTGCACACACTCGACCTTTCTACTGAGTATCACAAAGTGCAGCCTGGTAGCTTTTGCACAAACTTGTTAACAGACAAACAGAAAGGCAAACAAATGCCCCTGAAAACTTAGTTCCGCCGATGAATGTCCACATAACAGCAGTTTGAGAATTCTTGCATTGATCACTTTCTGCTATTTTGCAGATCAAGACTCTGCAGCAGAAGTCAGTTAGGAACCTCTAGGTCGATTATTATCAATGCATGTTCTTTGTTTTGCAGGTAAATGACCGCCTGGACAGGTACTGCTGTGGTTTCATACCTGATCCCACAGAACTCTGCGTGGAGAACCTGCTGTATGCAAGGTGTGCCAACACCAAAGACCTGCTGCTGGTTCACATCCTGGTATGTATCACAGCCTACCCTAATGCTTTTTCATCCTGTCTAATCGCTGCAGACAGTAGACCCTTACGTTTCCTCTTTGTTCCATTATCAAAGTAATTTATGTCCTGAGACGCTACAAGGCAAACATTAATCAGTTATCTTCAGTCAGCAGACCACTTTACTGATCACTGTTTGATGGATGTGATAGCAAACAATGCTTTTCTCTTGCCATTCTAAATTGTTGTTTAATCAAAAAAAAATATTTAAGTGTCAGTTTTCTGTTGTTACCAGATCATTATTCATTAAAACAGTGGGAATGCACTGAATAAAAACCACCTGGGCTCCCCAGTTTTCGTTACACAACAATTTGTTGCTGTCATTCTTCTCTGGAAAGAGAATGGTTCTATATTTAAATGATACAGCAGGAGTGGATATTAAACTCTCAGAGTGTTGATGTATGTGTATTCACAGACAGAAAATGAGTTCAGAGCCTGGCAGATGTTACTGAGCTGGAGCTGATTATGTTGCATGTGCTTCATATTGTTTATAAGAATAGATAAAAGCTCACAGCATTTCCTGCAGGAAACAAGCTCTGCAGAGAGAGTCTCAACACATCTTAGCAGCACAAAAGAAGCAACATTAGCTACACTGGAACTTCACAGAAATTTAGACTCTTGAACAATATAAAGACAATAAAAAAACCACGACGGCCCGTCAGTTCAAGTTAGTGCAGGTTATACTTTTGTGAGTGTTTTTTGTACAAGCAGTTGGTCTGTGTGCTGATGTGTTTTCTCGAGGTTAGCTGAACATCTTTGCACGCTCTGAGTGACACACAACAGTCTGTTCCTGACATCTGTTTGTTTGTACGTCTGATCCAGTGGAGGGGTTTCTGGGCTGCCCTTTCAGTCAGATGTTAGAAAATAAAACGTTTTTTCTTCCTTGTTTTTTCACTTTTATTTGGGTGGGCGAAACACCTCCACCTGTAGCTACTACTGACCCTGCCTACAACACAAGTTCTTGTGTGATGAACACGTTTACTCCCTAAACTTCAGAGCATATCTTAGATAGTACAGTAGCTGAATGCAATTAAGAAGTCATTTAAGGATCAATGATGCAAACTCATATCACAAAACTCACACATCAGCCCATCATTCCCACCTTCCCTCATGTTCTCAAGGGTGCAGAATATCTTTAGTGATGAGGAAAAAATCAGTTTGCCATATAAAATGTTGCTGCGCATTTTAAATATTTATATAAAAATGAATGGTGTCCCTAAATTAACCAGATATTGTGCAATATTCCTTCAATAGGAGACAATAGCAGTTACAGGGGCCAGTTTTAAGGATGGAACTTGAGAAAAAAAGACTTCAGAAAACACAATTTCTGCTTCTGCTTTCAGTTCTCCATTATATAGTCTAGATAAGGTAAATCTATTTTAATGCCATGCTGTCCTCATTTCTTATTTTCTCAATGAATCTGTGTTTTATGTTGTTTTTATACAAGTTGCAATCAGACAGTTCTGTGACATAAAAATGTAAAACATACCACGTTTACATTTGGCCAGTCTCCCTTTTTTATGAACGCTTGGGCAGCACTGTTGATATTTCAAGATTGTATCAAGGATTACATTTGCACATCTGCACTTCCACCTCAAACACCAACTTCTATGTCAAGCCGACTTGACCTTCATATCAGGAATGATAGCTGGTGATGAAATCTACATCCGCAGGTATGACCTAACAAGGGAATCATCATTTAAAGGGGCCAAGACTGAAGGTAGCACAAATACACCAGGAGCAGGGGTCCGTTCTTCGTATCTCGTTTACTACATCCAAGATCGAATGACACATCCAAGATCAAATCATCGCGCCAACTTTGAGCTCGCTAATCCGGTTCTCCGAACACACCTGTTGTTGACGATTAGTATAGCTGGATGAAGTAATCTGAGATCACTGGGTGGCTTAAAAGGGGCTACGATCGATAGTAGAAACATTGATCGGCAACCCTTTGATTGGTCGGCGAAGATGTCGAAGGAGCGCTCAGTATTTTTCGGCAGCAGAGCAAGAACTCTTGATTGAGGGATTTCAGGAGTTTCAGAGTTTAATTAAAACGCAAGGGAACACTGCAAAGGCTGCAAAAGCAAGAGAGAGGGCTGGCAGAAAGTTGCTGACAAATTAAACTCGTAAGTAATTTATTATATTATATTACATTATATCCTCTTTCACATTAGAGCCACAACAGGACCCACTAGAACATGGGAACAAGTAAAAGTGAAATATAAGAATATTCTACAGAATGGTAATATTTATCACTTATATTGCTTTTAGTCTCTTGAAAAAGACCCTGAAATAATCTGTTTGTTTGTTTATAACAGCAACCAAGAAAAGGGCAGAGCAAATAAAGACAGGTGGTGGTCCTGCACCCCTCGTCACACCCCGGCTTTTTTGTACTGTGACATTTATTGACATTGTGGTTTTTGTTGTGTGTAGTTTTACATAACACTCCATCACTTTTACCTGTTCCCATGCAAGGGTGACTGAAGCATGCACAGTAAGTTGGGGGGAGATATATATATATATATATATATATATATATATAGAGAGAGAGAGAGAGTGTGTGTGTATGAGAGAGAGAGAGAGGTGTTAGTAAATAATACCCTCACGGGAAAATCGATATCTCTCTATGAGCACACTGTCGCGCTGAGCTAAAGGATCCTGTCTATCCCGCAATATCCGCTGAATTCTGAAAACTCTCCTTATCAATCTTGCACCTTCCGCAATGGGTTGCTCGCGTACAAACGGACAGGACATGGCTGCGACAGACTTCCCAAATCCACCTTCGCTTTTATACCCGTGGTCTCTCATCTTGATTGCACGTAGTAATTTACTATTACTACCCTAAAATATGAATTACATCTGAAATAATCAAATACATGAAATAGAATGATTAATAGTACATTTCCCTTTTTTTTAGGAAATGACCTGTATGTATCTGTATGATATCAATAAAGGAATCAAATACTGCATTATCTTTAGTTACATTGATAATATTTATTTATGGAAAAACAGTGGAGAAATATCGCTGTTGCTTTCGTATAAATGAAGCGAACATACCTGAGAGGCCGCGCTCTAATCCTGTTTACATAAAGTAAGCCTGCTCCCAAGCAGGTTTACGCTTACGGATCTTTTGCTATGACAGCAAGTCCCGGATGAGCTTCGGAGAACCGAACGATCCAAGATCACGCGAAATCGTCAACAATTAAATCCAGCTAACTTACTTAGCGAGGTACGAAGAACGGACCCCAGGTCACAGGATTGTGCACTGTGCACTTGTTCTTCCTGTGGAGTCTGAGGGAGAATGGTCAGGCTAACTGTGTATGATCAACACTAAAAAAATCAACATGAGCACAAAAGCTGAAAGTGGATTCTTAATTCAAAAATGATGTTCCATGTGTAAACGTGCACCTGTGATCAACCATAAAAAGACTGATTAAAAATGGAGATATGTACAGTAGTTTAATGACTGTGTGAGAGCATCACTGGCTTTATTTCCAGACTGCAGAGTGTACATAATGTATATGTTCAGGTGGGGATGATGTGTATGTGAGACTGGAGAAGGCAGATTGTGTTTCAGCTTTCTCGGGTGTGCGCTGTGCTCCTGACAGCGATCATGTTCACTGCAGAGATTTCACACACATAAGCTAAGTGAGACCTATCACCATGATCAATCACTTTAATTCAATTCAATTCAATTCAATTTTATTTATATAGCGCCAAATCACAACAAAAGTCGCCTCAAGGCGCTTTATATTGTACAGTAGATAGCACAATAATAAATACAGAGAAAAACCCAACAATCATATGACCCCTATGAGCAAGCACTTTGGCGACAGTGGGAAGGAAAACTCCCTTTAACAGGAAGAAACCTCCGGCAGAACCAGGCTCAGGGAGGCGGCCATCTGCTGCGACGGTTGGGGTGAAAGAAGGAAAACAGGATGAAAGACATGCTGTGGAAGAGAGACAGAGGTTAATAACAGATATGATTCGATGCAGAGAGGTCTGTTAACACATAGTGAGTGAGAAAGGTGACTGGAAGGAAAAACTCAATGCATCATGGGAATCCCGGCAGCCTACGTCTATTGCAGCATAACTAAGGGAGGATTCAGGGTCACCTGGTCCAGCCCTAACTATATGCTTTAGCAAAAGGAAAGTTTTAAGCCTAATCTTGAAAGTAGAGATAGTGTCTGTCTCCGAATCCAAACTGGAAGTTGGTTCCACAGAAGAGGGGCCTGAAAACTGAAGGCTCTGCCTCCCATTCTACTTTTAAATACTCTAGGAACAACAAGTAGGCCTGCAGAGCGAGAGCGAAGTGCTCTAATAGGGTGATATGGTACTACAAGGTCGTTAAGATAAGATGGGGCCTGATTATTTAAGACCTTGTATGTGAGGAGCAGGATTTTGAATTCAATTCTGGATTTAACAGGAAGCCAATGAAGGGAAGCCAAAACAGGAGAAATATGCTCTCTTTCTAGTCCCTGTCAGTACTCTTGCTGCAGCATTTTGGATCAGCTGAAGGCTTTTCAGCGAGTTTTTAGGACATCCTGATAATAAAGAATTACAGTAGACCAGCCTGGAAGTAATAAATGCATGAACTAGTTTTTCAGCATCACTCTGAGACAGGATATTTCTAATTTTAGAGATGTTGCGCAAATGGAAGAAAGCAGTCTTACATATTTGTTTAATATGTGCGTTGAAGGACATGTCCTGGTCAAAATGACTCAAGGTTTCTCACAGTGTTACTGGAGGCCAAGGTAATGCCATCCAGAGTAAGAATCTGCTTAGATACCATATTTCTAAGATTTTCAGGGCCGAGTACAATAACCTCAGTTTTATCTGAATTAAGAAGCAGAAAGTTAGCGGCCATCCAGGTCTTTATGTCTTTAAGACATTCCTGCAGTTTAAGTAATTTGTGTGTGTTATCTGGCTTCATGGATAGATAGAGCTGCGTGTCATCTGCATAGCAGTGAAAATTTATGCTATGTCTTCTAATGATGCTGCCTAAGGAAGCATGTATAATGTAAATAGAATTGGTCCTAGCACTGAACCCTGTGGAACACCATAATTGACCTTAGTGTGTGAAGAGGACTCTCCATTTACATGTACAAATTGGAGTCTATTAGATAGATATGATACAAACCACTGCAGTGCAGTACCTGTAATACCTACAGCATGTTCTAATCGCTCTAATAGGATATTATGGTCAACAGTATCGAATGCAGCACTGAGGTCTAGCAGGACAAGCACAGAGATGAGTCCACTGTCAGAGGCCATAAGAAGATCATTTGTAACCTTCACTAAAGCTGTTTCTGTGCTGTGATGAGCTCTGAAACCTGACTGAAACGCTTCAAATAAGCCATTCCTCTGCAGATGATCAGTTAGCTGTTTGACAACTACTCTTTCAAGGATTTTTGATATGAAAGGAAGGTTGGAGATTGGCCTATAATTAGCTAAGACAGCTGGGTCTAGAGATGGCTTTTGAGTAAAGGTTTAACTACAGCCACCTTGAAGGCCTGTGGTACATAGCCGATTATTAGAGATAGGTTGATCATATTTAAGATCGAAGAATTAATTAATGGCAGGACTTCTTTGAGTAGTTTTGTAGGAATGGGGGTCTAAAAGACACGTTGATGGTTTGGAGGAATTAATTATTGAAGTTAACTCAGAAAGATCAATTGGAGAAAAAGAGTCTAACTTAACATCGATGGTACTAAAAGTAGCTGTAGATAATGTTACATCTGTGGGATGATTATTGGTAATTTTTCTCTAATGATAAAAATTTTATTTGTGAAGAAGTTCATGAAGTCATTACTAGTTAACGTTAAAGGGATTGTTGGCTCAGTAGAGCTCTGACTTTTGTCAGCCTGGCTACAGTGCTGAAGAGAAACCTGGGGTTGTTCTTATTTTCTTCAATCAGTGACGAATAGTAAGATGTTCTGGCTTTATGGAGGGCTTTCTTATAAAGCAGCAAACTATTTCTCCAGGCTAAATGATGATCCTCTAAATTTGTGACACGCCATTTCCTCTCCAGCTTACGAGTTATCTGCTTTAGGCTACGTGTTTGAGAATTATACCACGGAGTCAGGGACTTTGGATTTGAGGCCTTAGTTTTCACAGGAGCTACAGTATCCAGAGTCGCACGTAGTGAGGAGGTAAAATTATTAACAAGATAATCAACCTCTGTTGGAGTAGCGTTCAGATAGCTGCTCTGCTCTATGTTGGTACAGGGCATTGAAGATGATAACAGTGGGTGGATTATATTCTTAAACTTAGTTACAGCACTTTCAGAAAGACATCTACTTTGATAAAGTCTACTCTCCACTGCTGTGTAATCAATTATTGTAAATGTAAATGTTATCAGGAAATGATCAGACAGCAGAGGGTTTTCAGGAAACACTGTTAAATGTTCAGTTTCTATGCCATACGTTAAAACAAGATCTAGAGTGTGATTAAAGTTTAACTCTCTGTTCTGAAATTCTTTAATTCTCGGTGATGCTATCTTGGATATTAACCACTGATGATGATTTTATCTTCCTTAATGTGATGAGGGAGACTCACTACATTCATATTTGGGAAAGGCACCCCAGACTTTTTCCTCATCCTGCCACACGCTGTCATTATCCTGTAAACTGCTGCTGTGAGCTACTCACCGTGAGTGTCAGTGTCAACAGTCCGACCCTCTGCTGCGTTCTCCAGGAGTGTGGAAGTTGATTGTGAAGCACTGAGCGGATGTTGAAATTTGATTTGGCTCACTGATACTGAAGTAACACTGCTGACATGAATGTTTATCATAAAATTAATGTTTTTCACGAAGTCTGCAAACCCAGGGCCAAAAGAGTTGGCACACTGTATAAAATGTCAGTAAAAAAAGAATGCAATGATAGAACATACAAAATATATCAGATGTTTGAAATATTTTCTCATTGTGAATTTGATGAAAGGAACACATCAGCCGGAGGAACATTTTGCACATAAGTCAGTTAGATAGGCAGCTGGTCAGAAATGTCATGGGTATATACTGTAAAAGACTTTGAATATTTCATCATCAATAAATCCTGGGAGGCTGGAGCAATGACTTTGCGCAAAGGACAACACCAAATATCAATATTGGATGCCTGAGATCTTTGGGCTCTGAGGGCTCTGCATCAAAAACAGACATGAACCTGACATGAAAATCAGAGCAGGGCTCAGAAACACTTCAGAAATAACTGGCTGTGAACACGGTTTGCTGTGCCATCCACAAATGCAGGTTAAAAAGAAGCTATATGTGAGCATGATCCAGAACCGTGGCTGTCTTCTCTGGACCAAAGCTCATCTAAAATGGACTGACGCAAAGTAAAAAACTGTTCTGTGACTAGACAAATTGAAATGTGAATTTCTTTTTGGAAGATATGGACGCTGCACCCCCTGAACTATTAAGGAGAGTTACCATTCAGGTTGTAATCAGCACTCATTTCCAAAGCTGATATGGGGGTGCATTAGTGTCTGCAGCCTGGTCATCTGGAAAGGCATCTATAACAAGAACATGGCTTTGTAGTACGAGAGTCTGGATCCTGGCCTTCCCTGTACTTTAGACCTTCTGGCACATCATGAACTGAAAAATAAAGTAAGTTAAGACCCAAGATTGCTGAGGAGCTAGAGTCCTATATCAGACAAAAATAACAACATTCTTCTCCAAAAAGTCTAGCAGCTGCTCTCCTTCAGTTTCCAGATGTTTATGGATGAAGAGGGAAGCTACACAGCCCTGTCCTGGCTTTTTTCAGATGTGTTGTTGTGATCAAATTCAAGCACTATTTCTATGCTTATAATATTACCTAGTAAGAGATGCTAGACTATAGTTAAATCCATATTATGATCGTTCTGCACCACTGCAAAAACCTTCTTTTGCCATTGAAAAGCAAACGTTCAATTTTGCAACTGAAATGCATGGACACTGTTATTCTGTGGCTAGCTTTATTGCGTGTGCATTTTATGGAGCAAAATTTTGTGAGGAGAGTATTTAAATTGACGGTCAAGCTAATAATCTTACTTTGCAGCCCTTGTCGCTGAAATAGATGCTGCTAGAAGTGTTCATTTACAACATCGTCAAAGCTATGGTGTTTTGGCTCTGTCCCGTAACTCCTTAATGACTTGTCCCCTGTCCCACATATTTCTGGTCCTTAATGATAGAGGTATTTTGATAAATAAAGTAGACTTAATTTACTTTGCAGCATAAGGGGGAAGAGGAGACTCCCAAAACAGCACAGTGAGGCAGACGAGTTTTTACAGAGAGTGATGTGCTATTAAAAAAGACCAAAAAAATTAGAAACCTTAAAAATACATAAATCAACATCAATAGTCAACATCATCAATTCACCTAATTATGTGTATGTGGGGTTAACATTATAAATACTAGCTTTAATTACATGTTCAAAAAATTTTGAGTTTGAGTTTGAAGTTGACATATTTGGTTTGGCTTAGATTTTTATGCCAGGCTTGGAACCAGCAAGGGTTTTACATCAGCTTTTGATTTTCCTGCATGAGATTTGTCTTTCCTCCCACTTGTAAAAGGCAGACCTTCATGTATCAGGCAAATGTGCTCACCCTGGCACTATCAAAATTACACTTTCAAGGATATTTTTGTTGCAATACATGAAAGGTTGTTACAACATTATGTGTTTCCAAAGTGCAGGGGTTTGCACATTTCCCTAACAAAGCAAAGGTGTCTGGTTAGCAACTGTAAGGATGCTTCAGGATCCCAAACCATCAATTGTATTGCTAACCTCACAGGAAAAGCGTAATTAGGGGAACAAGAAAAATCAAATTGTCATTACTAATGCTTAATAAAGGAAACTGCAGGTCACACAAATGAATAAGCTTTGCGTACAAGCAGAGCTCTGAAAAATCACATGTAGTGACTTTCATGTAGTTTACTTTGTTTTCTTTACTTCTATCTAAAATCAGATCTGTTACATACCATATGAAACATCTGCCAAAATACAGCTACTCACACACATCTAAAGTGTATTATATTAATATCTGAATGTTACAATATGTAATATTGATTTTAATAAATGCTGGTAAGTTTATATGGCGTGTAGCAAAAATACAAGCAACCCGCACAGGTGGCACAGTAGCTAATCTCATGTGGACAGATCAGGATGGGGCAATAAACAATGTCTTTTCCACACCCAACGGGTAATTGTTGAGTCGCAGATTTATTTCATGGAATACTTTATAATATTGAAAACCTTTTCTGGATAAATCATGTTCTCTAACTGAACTGATTTATCCGGATTGCTGATACGTTATCCAAGACCCCACACAGTTTCCAGTATTTTCTAACAGTAGAGTCTGTCTTAATAGAAAATATCAGTTCTCATTGTTTGGCTGTTTCACTGCCATAGGTCTCATGCTATTTCTTAGGGTACAGGGGAGGTTGTTAAATGTTTTGTTCATGAAGCAAAGAGTTCATGTCTGAAAAAGCCACTTGGGTTAAGCTGATTTGAATTAAGTTAATGACAACACAGGGGAAGTGAAACTAAACACACTGAACATACAACACCAGAGCATTTCAAAATAAAACAGGGAACATAACAGGAGGCAGACATGACACACATGACGAAAAACGTGCACACTATAAATACATACAGAGGAAAAAGGGGACTGGAGATGAGACATGGACATAACTAAGCACAAACAGACCATGATGGCTGGGAGGAAACACGTGACAGAAGGAATGGGTCACAAGGGGAAAACATGTAAACGAGGTGGAGACAGGAAACAAAATCATTACTTCAACGCAAGAAGGCCGAAGGAGACTTAAACACAAGGGGCGAAGACACAAGGGGAGTCTAATAAACAGAACCTAGTTAAAATAGAAATGAGCTTAAGATAACTAAATGAGACTTAAATATAAACCGTAAACATCGAAATATAAGAAAACTCAAAACACTGGGTCAAACGACCCAGGATCGTGACATCTGTAGTTTATAAGCTTTATTTATTCTTGTTAATATTGTATTACGTTTAATGTTACTCCAATCGCTGCACCCTTCATTCTTGGTGAGCAAACTGTAGGCTCTATGTTAACCAGGTATCTTTGTGTGTATTCAGGTGAGGAAGGCGGATCCCTCCACATTGGTGTTCATAGATAATGCTGGGAGACCACAACAGTCCACAGACAACCTCAACTTCAGGCTGGTTGAGGGCATTGATGAGTGAGTATAAAACATTATGTCAGAGAAGAAGCAGGCAAATGAGATTTTTTTGTGTGCGTGTCCTTCACTCTAGCAGTGAGGTTCAACAAATTACACCATGTCGATTGAGAAACTAATTTTAGCTCACAGCGAGTAGAAACAATGATGTAAGGAAATGTTCCAGGAAGAAATAAAACACATCCAACAACATATTTCCCTGGTGACGTTTCTGATTTGAACAGCTTTCAAATCAGCAACACAGAAACGTCCACTGGAAGCTTGTTAGATTTTTGTTACAATGTCTGTCTGATTAGATTAGCGTGCTTTCAATTAGCCTGCTATTCAGTATGCTGAATGAATCAGCTCTGATAGAAATTCCCCTTTGTCTGTCACTTAGGATTACTAAGCTCCTCCATAAAATTCTCTTAAATATCTTAAGCCTAGACTTGGAGCTGAATAAAAATAGAATGTTAAGTCACATATTATTTCTCATGACTGAAGATTAAAGAGCTAAATAAAAGAGAAACTTGTTAGTTTTCAGAGGTGTTGCAGGACTAATTTTATTTTCTTAAAGTCCAAACTTGCTGTATTTAATTAATATACATTCATTTTCACATGATAGATCTTCCTTTTTTGTACACTTTACTGGGTTGAAGGTTTCATTTGAATTTATAAAATTAATGTTTTTTGTCAATAAATATGTCATGACTATACTGTTAACTTGTTCATCCTCATAATAAACATAGCCAAGTGTGAAATATTGAAGTTATATTGAGCCAACAGCTCAGGCTTCAAACTCTGCTAAACGCTCAATTTCTGAAAGTTTTGTTCTACTCTTTGCTCTTTATGACATCACTCAGAGCTGACAGAAGACCTGCTGTTCAGATCTGTTGTTTATCAGTGGCAGCCAATCAGAGGAAATATGGCTTAAAAGGAAGTTGGTCTTAAAGCTCAGTATGAGAAAAAGAAGATTTTGAATTATTGATCATATTAGAGTTACTTTATTATTGTCTAAGAATAAAAAATATGTAGCTGGAAGTGAGTAGAATTTAAAATCCAATAATTGAAATCTTTCACTTTCAGAAGTAGTCAGACCCCTTACTGTGACTCAAAACAGGTGTGTCCCGTTTTAATTATCCTTGAGACATGTGTAGAATTTGTTAGGAGGCCACCTGTGACAAACTGAGTATAAAGGTTCCACAATTCACATGGTACTGTATGTGAGGGCAACAACTAAGCCAACCAAGGTCCAAGAAACTCAGTGTAGCAGCCACAAACCTATAGCAGGTTATGGATAAGGACTAGGGCGTAACATTTTAAATGCATGACGTTTGGGCCCAGCCAGAAGTAGAACTTGCCAAACGGCTTATTTAAGGTAATCAAGGCAACCATAACATCACTCCACTCCCAGTGTAACAGAGCTTCTGATGTGGGAGAACCTTCAAGAACGATTACCTCTCAGGCTGCAAACCATCAGTCAGGTCTTCATGTGAGAGGAGCTGGACAGAAGACACAGACTGAACAACACATGACAACCTAGAGAAAATTGTTATCAAAGTAATCTCCTTTGTCAGAATTTCAGCGCCACATTTATTGAATCGCAGGCATTGCTTATGACTAATACCACTAGCCAGACAACCCTGAAGTGCCTTAATGACAAGTGTCCTTGAGTGGCTCCAGGCAAATATCAGACTTGAGACATTCTAAACTGAAGGAGAGGCACCTAAAAATGGAAATTAACAGACACGTCTCATCCACTTTTGTGTAGATTTTAGATATCTCTGAAGAGTCGAGTAAACTAAGAAGACTGAAATCTGTAACTACCACCAAAGAGTCTTCTATGAAGTGCTAAGGGTTTCAGTGCACTTGAAAATGAGAGATAATAGTCTTATAATTGTCTTAAAAATATATTTATTTTCATAAATTCCCAAAGAAAGAGTTATTTCATGCGATCAAGAGTTCTGTAAGTGAAAGTCATTTATGGAAATAAGCTTGTGGTCCATGTTCTTCCATGATACGTAACAGATAACAGGGTCTGTATGCAGCTCTTTGTTTAGTAGCGTCCTCTGACAACGTAGTATTTTAGTCAAGGACTGCTGCTTTAGAAGTTTAGAAGTCACTTTTTTGTCTAAACTTGAGTTTTCTGAATAGTTCTGATTTGATGGCACATTGGCATTTTTTATTTGGCACCTCTTATGTGATTACAATATGCTCAATCACTAGGTTTGTTAACTACGCTGAACAGGCAGCAGTTTTAGGGTTACTGAGTATGCTAATGACCAAATCATCTCTTTATCATGTGAAAGTCATCAGTCTGAAACAAGCCATTTTCAAACAGTGCAGGTGGATTTGAGCTGACCTCTAGGTCAGTCATACAAACAAAGCTCACAAATTACATCTTCTTTTATACACATATCATCTTTTTTTGTCCACAACGGCTGCAGCAGTGTCGGTTTACTGGAATTAGATTCATAAATTTCTTGGTTGATGAATACAAAACATGAAAATAAACCACTAGAAGGATGTGGTCACTTTAACATCTTTAAAATGAACTGTGTAAACATACATACATTTCGGTTCCAAAAGTTGTTGTTGTGTTTTTCTTTCTCTTTTTTCTTTTTAGTGTGGCGATTTGTTGACCTTTGCTGCTCTTGTAGCACTAGAGGATGGCTAACATTGATGTCTCTAAAGGTTTTTGCTTATGACTTATTAGTTCGGGAAGCTTGAATCACCAAATGACTTTCCAACCTGACAGAAGTCTACACCACACTATCACAAAAATCTAGTATGGCACAGCATTGTAAAATAAAAAAGTAATAATAATAATGTATGGCCCCCCTTTTCCTTGTTTGTGAAAATCTTCATTAAAAATCTCCTATGATTATTGATCTGTTTGTGAAAAATCACGCAGAGAGTCAGAGGCAGAGAACTATGGACAAAACAAAATTAACTTCAGAGAAACTGCAAACAGAACAAAAGGCACAAATATTTAAAGGCAACAACAGGAAATCTGGCTCTGTTTAACCCGAAGAGCCAACAAAACTGAATTAAAGAGCAGATTACAAACAGTAAGTTAAACACCATCTGTCGGGGGAAATCTCCCAAATAGAAGGCTGCCAAAGTAAAACAGAGACACAGTGAGACAATATAATCAATCACATGTACATGGGTGAACGTCTCTAATGAGAGTCACACAGTACTCTTCTTTATTGCAGGTTATATAGGCACGTAGGTTACTCAACAGGGCGGACGCCTGTTCTCAGAATATAGATTGCAAATGCATATCTTGCTAAAGAATATAGATTGCTTAACAGACAAATGCATATCTTGCTAAAACGTTCTGTTCATACTATACTAAACATCTGCTTAAGTGGAACTTTCCGTTCCTCTTTACACAGGAACTTGTCTTCACAGGCATATGATAAGCATAGGCAAGGCTTCATGTTTATCAGGGTGAATCGTCATTCAGAGTTTACACAAACACAAGCAAAGCATATTTGAATAATAAACAAAATCTTTTCACACCATCCTTCCAGCAGAAAGAAGCAAACATGTAGTATGATTGTGTTTTATAGAATGCATCTTGTGTAATAATTAAACAACAGTCTCTTACACATCCTTGAGTTGAATTTCACTTTTGCAGAGTAAAGGTTATGGTATGCAGTGGGACGCATACAGTATGAAGGGTGGTAGAGTTTTCAAAACTTTATTTATATTTACAAAGAAGGACAACACGTTTTTTAATTGCTGTGTAGTTGTTGCTTTTTGAATTTTTAGAAAAAGCTGAAATGGGGCTGTTAAGCCACGCCCCTGAGAGGTAATGAAGAAAAGTGTCTGCTTCCTTTTAATGAATCAGCCGGGTTCAAAAACTAATGATGGCTGAGGTAGTATCTGCTGTGTAATAATCACTATCAACATGAATTCTTCTTGTGGCACAGAGTGACCCGACCTCTACCACCGTCACCAAGTCTAAAAGTGTACTTACTAAAATACTAAAAATATACAGTTTGTGGGTAACCTCAACATTGAAGTAGAAGAGCATCCCAGCAGAATGAAACTTTTTTTGATAATCCACAAGTTTTCTTCTTGTGCCACCCTCAGGCTAAGATGTCAGTCTTCAGTAGCCTTGCAGCCTTTATTCTAGCAGCATGCTCAGGGCAATTTTTTGAACTTTTCTTGGTAAAGCATTTTCTTCTTTTAAAGTGTTCTGTACAAATCAGGCTTGGTGCCATTGTTTCATCCCTGGCACTGCTAGGACTGTGAGAAAACCTAAATCATGAGCAGGTTCTTTGTTTTTTCCTATGTTGTGACGAGTAAAGAACATGACAATCTTTAGAGTGAAACAGCCATTAAAGCTACAACATATCAAAACCAATGTTTTGTCTCTTGTCAGATTTCCAGAGAAAGCTGTGTCTGTGCTGCACTCAGGCTGTCTGGAAAGTCTTCTGCTACACTCCCTTTACACAGACAGGGAATTCTGGGACAGCCACGGCGGGTCCAGCGGTCTCAGGCCTCTCATCCACATGGTGGAGCAGAGAGGGAAAATTCTCCTGCAGCACATCAGGGACAAAAAGCTTCAGCTCAACAGGGATCTGTGACTGACCTGATCAGGCCAACCTGGATTATAAAGTAGATGCAAACTGCAGATCAATGAGCTCGAAATCCTATTAGCTGTCGTGAAAGAGAGCAAGAGTCGCTGGAAGAAAAGAAGCCTGCAGAAATGAAATGCATTGTATAATTTAAAGCACAAAAGTCATTTAGATTGAAAGTGCCCATGCACCGAAGCACAAAGAAAACAGATTTAGAATGGTTTTTGCAGTGCAGAGTCATCCAGGGGTCACATGGTGGAATAAAATATTTAAATGTGTGCAAACAGATCAACAAAGCAACAAAGTGGACTGAAACACTGGGAGCTAAGTGCACTGTCTGGCAGCCCGAACCCAGCAAGTCATGAACATGTTTGAGTTTCTCACTTCATGATGCGCCTTTCATTCTTCGTTGGTTAATCTTAGTCTTCTGTAGTATTGGCTGTACAGCAGATACAGTATTTTTAAAAGGTGCAACTGCTTTTAGGTCAGCTGGCCAGATGGACTACTGTGCTCTTGCATTCTGGTCTGCACTTTGTAAAGGTGCTAAAGGGCCCTCAGTGCCTCACAATGTGACGCCCACGAGACTGACCAAATGTCAGCATGTGGTGTTTTTAGAGTAAGATTGAGTTGATACAAAGCACTCTGAAAATTTCTAAAGGTATATTGCAACTTGCGTTATATCACCAAGTCCTACCACAAAAGACAGTTTGATGTCTAGGCTTCAAGCTCATCACTCACACCAAATATGATTCCCACAGAAACTAGCGAGTGATGACTAAACATCCTCCCTGGAGCCTACAGGTTGATGGAGGTAGAGACCCAGGACAGCAGAGCCATTAATATGTCAGAGGGAGAAATGGGAAATTTGGGAATGAAGGAAGACTGCTAAGGTTTCGGCAGGTGTATGACATAAGGAGAGAGTGTGTATGACTTACCAGCCAGAGCTCACAAGCTTCACTCCATTTAATTCATTACAAAATAAAGTCTGTTGTCATGTCTCTGCTTTAGCCTTTTTTTATTGTTATTATTCAGGAAACAGAATCAAAACTAAACCTGAAGGTGTGTCATTTTGTGTACCCTGTTAAAAAAAGAGAAAGCGGTCGTAAATTTGATTGACTCAAATGGTTTGATCATCTGCAGAATATGTAATACCCCTGTAGCTCCGTCTGTTCTTCAGGGCGCCTGTCACTGGCTTTTCATTGAAGCCTCCCATCTGCACTCAGTAGCTTCTCCCCAAATGTCGCCTCAATGAAGGGAAATGTTAGACAAATTATCCCCCCCGTTTCCTCCCCCTGTTTTAATATTACAGAGAGCTAGCAGCAGATCGAGTGATTGATTTGGAAATCTGTTTTTGTGAGATAAGCTTTTAATCGAGGGATTAAAACTAGCTGTCAGCAAATAGCTTCTGGAGCAGATCCTGGAAGCTTTTTCATTTATAAAAAAAATTGACCAAATATATTTATATTCATATATATATATATATATATATATATAGATATATATATTTGCAAACTGGCTGACCTTGTACATTGGATAATACAAAAAGTGAAACTAAAGTTGAAAGAAAATTGGATAAAAATCAAATACCATTAGTGAAGGAACCGAGCTGTGGTCTTTTTTGTTTGAGCAGCACGTATTTTAAGCTGAACTATCAGAGAAAAAAAACCCTTTTGGTATGTTGATATTGTGAAAAGCACAGATGATATCAGTTGAAGCTTTTTTATATTTGACCCATTCTGAATTAAAATTCCAGGCATATTCAATTCACAGATTAATGACATTTTCTATGGCTCCCTCTTTCATCACTGAATAAATGGCTGTAATGAGAAATGATTCAGATGTGTGATCCTCTCTTCATCACCACTCGGTCTCTTTTACATTAAATATTTTTCCTTTTTTTTCTCTGTTTTTTTCTTTTTTCAGTCCGCTAACTGTGCTGGCTGCTGTTGGATTTTGCTATTTTTGCATCTGTTCAGTCCAGCTCATTAAGCCCCATCTGGATTATACCATACTTAATGCTTTCAGACATAAATAGTAAATCCTTCATACTGTACTGCTGAAGGACGGCAGTTCAAATACCAGAACACTGGGACTAAAGAAAGGCAACAAAATGAAGGAAGTGGTCACAGTCACAATTTAGATGAGTGAATACAATACCAGGATTAGGGTTTAAAACTTTAAAAAGATCTAACTTAGTACTGGAATACTGAAAGCACATAGAAAAACACAGCCACTCAGGAACTAGCTTTGTACAGATACAAAGGCCATACGTCCCTCACCACACCATCAAACTTTAAGCTTTAACCTGAGGTCAACATCATCTGTAACAGTAGCCTGCAACAAAGCTTTATGACTTCCCTCTTGTTAGCACCTTTATACACATGCACTGTGCCATGCTCTAACTAGTCCTGGAACTATTGTTCAGTGCCCTGCTTGAGGACTAGTCAACCCATCGGTTTAGACATCCAGACATGCTGTGACTTACTTTTCCCAGGTCACATGCTCCATTTCTGGGGGACGCCTGGCATATCAGAGGGATGGTCACGTCACTCGTTTTTGGCTGATAACTACAGGCTCAGGTTTGGACGAGCTTATTTTCATCCCAGCTGCTTCACACACTGCTGAAAACTGCCCATGTACAAGCTGGAAGTCATCACCAGACAGAACCACATCAGCAGCAAAGACCAGAGCTGAGATCCTGAGAGTCATCCTGTGGCCTTAAACAATGAGGCGCTGATTAATGGATAAAATGCTGTGAAGCTAAACGATTTGAACGCTTTTTTAAAGCTTTTCCAGCACTTTCAGATAAATTATGGTAAGTAAAAAAATGCTTACATGCTAGAAAAATAAACTTTGCGCCAAAAAACCAAACATAAACAGGACTTCAGTGGGTGGGTTCTTGGCCCATCTCTGAATTCTTGATGAAACTATGGGATTGACTGGCTCAGTATTTGATAAAAGTTGGGCTTCATCATTTAAAATTTCAGTGTGGTGCTAAACCCAAAATATAATAAATGCATTTAGAAAGATAGCAAATCACATCATTCTAAGTGAAGAATGAAAAATGCTCACATGCTCTCCACATCAGTATAACTGCTCTCTTTTATTTCATTGATTTAGCAGTATCCACAGAGCCCTTCCCAGTGTAATGTTCCATTTCTGTTCATCTTGTGAATAAAACTATTCACCAACTTTACTGAATGAAATTACTTTGCTTCCCTCTCTCCTAGCAGAGCGTGGTTTTAACATGTAATGTCCTTTCTGTTAGCCTCAGCTGTCTCTTCTCAACTGCAAAGTTCTATTTATGATCACCAAAAACTGCTACAGTAGCATAGCTACTGTAAATTATTAACATTTAATCTTTTCAATTGGTAAAAACTGCCGGCTGCATCTACACCTACCTGTGTCCTGCCACATCTTGAGACTGAACCCACTGCACCAGCCAGGGGATTCAAATCCTTGGCTCCCATTCAAAATATGCAACATATTCTTTAGAAATACAAATTCATTCTTTTTCAACTTGCTCTTTCCAAATCCTGAACAGGTGTCGAGTCAAACTGGTAAACCCGTAAACTGTAATTTTTCCTCTAGAAACCAGTTTGTTTACTCAGTGATTGGACATTAGATTTTAGCCCCCATTTAGCCATTGTGATGTATATGTTACCTCACATAAAAGATTTAAATAGTCAGCATAGGAAGCTGTATTTTATTATGTATATTGTCCACTGACTACTTCTCTGAACTCCAGAGTGCAAGTGAGTGCTACTGTCATTATCATTTAAAGTAATGCAACTCAGATGTAAATTATATCTGGTGTAAGGCATGCAGTGTACCGCAGAATCATATTTGCCTTGTTCCTGTTTGCAGTGATTTCCATTAAATAAATGTATGCCTCCCATACATGCTCAAAAAAACCCCAAATGTGTTAATGCGTTTTTTAAGACAGAGACAGAGAAAGCAGAGGAGACAGAGAGATATAGACGGCAAACATAAACGACCAGTCAACCATGACTCATCCATGAAAAGCTATCATCATGGAGCAGTATGGTGAAGGTCATTATCTGGTGCAGTGCAAAAAGAATGGGCTATTATGAGAGGCAGAGGCGAGCTACAGGCCTAATGTTGGTGCCTTGAAGCTGTGATGTGAATCAGACTGCTGCACTCTGGAAAAAGGAGGCGTGCAGGTAATGAGGATATTTTTCTCCCTCATTAGCATGATATCAAATTTTACATTAGCTTCATTTTCAATGCTATTACAGTGAGCCCATTTATCCAGAGTCCATAAATGGAGACAGCTACTGCATTTATCAAATTGCTGCTGTGCATTCTTGGCACAGAACCAGAAATGTATTTTCACCAAGTAAACAGTCCAGGTCAAATTCAATTAAAACATCTAAATGTTTTAACTATGAAAGTCACAGGTTGTCATGCATAGTTTTGACCAGTTCTGAACAACTGGTTTACAGCCAGGGTAGACAAACAGGATCTGCATCGTGTTCAGGCTCCACTGACAATAGCTAGAAAGAAAAAAAGAAAAGATGGATGCAGCTGCTGTGACAAATGGCAGGTGTTTCTGACTGCAAAAGTGCACAGTCACTGGCTAATGACTTGACAATCACAGGTGGGCAAGCAATGAACATACACTGGATAATCTATCTTTCCCAAAGTTAGATTGAACATCGGAACAGGAGCACGGTAGACACGTCCACGTTTGCATGCTTTTCAGCATATTTTAGCACCACGCGGTTGCTGATACAATACGAGGCCGCGGCTTTCCAATCGCCCGCGAACATACACACCAACAACAACAACAACAGCAACATAACGACAGGACCCAGTTCCCATTTTATGCGGCGAGGAGTGAGTGAGTGAGTGTGTGTGTGTGTGTGTGTGTGTGTAGACGCATTAAACACAGTGTTATTTTTATTAAAAAAAAAACTTGGGTAGGCTCTGGCTTTATTTTCCATATAATATCAGATTCTTCAAAGCTTGTTTAAGTTTTTGTGATGATCATTTTTTCAGTAAGGTACAGTGCTCACCTTTTATAACCACTCAATACATTCCTACATGTCATGTCTAATTACTGAAAAAATTGAAAATGGAATGGGAAAAAAGACGGATTTAGCAACTAGCTTTGATGATCAGAGCTAGTTGCCACAATCCATCAAATATTTGTGCCCAGGTTTCAGTAACTCGATGATCTGGACATATTAAATGCAGGTTTATTAAATGTAAGGTTTCTGACCTGGAAAATAAATGCCTCTTGAGCTTACACCTCAGTCCCACATTCTTTTGTCATTTTAATCCATTTGCTATTCCTTAAATGAGGTATCGTTATGTATAATATTTTCATGATATGTGCAGAATGAGAACTCCAGTGTGTGTCTCAAGTTAATTTGATCATTTAATGAGCATCTATGAAAGAGCTCTCAGGTGGAATCAGTATCTATCCTTAAAGAGATCAAATTCTAACATTGAAATTGTGTGTTGGTCCTCTCATAGTTGGAGAACAAATTCAAAGCAAAACAGTAACCAAAATGTTCCTTCACTTTTAATATAAATGCAGTAAGCATGTCTGTCAAAAGTGCAGAATCTAAAACTGGTCCATAGCCAGCATGTTCATGGTTATGTCAGCCTGTCCCCCCTCTCTGATTACTGCTCCATTCATGCCTCTCAGTTGAAACTGTAATGATGACTGCTGCTAAAAGAATATTTACACACTTTCTGCTCTTGCCTATCAGCTAATAATGATGTTTTTACAGCAAGTGACAGCAAGCCATAAATAAGAGAGCTCAGCTGCTCAGCATCTTCTAACTATAGAGGAGAGAATGTGGATCAGAGATAGGTCAACGCCTCGAGCTTCCACTGTTCTTTTTTACACACAGATTTCTGTTCTCTTTCTCCTCTTGTCTGCACTCTTTTTAGCCATTCTACGTCCTGCTTTTGGAGCCTGAATTTAGGTACAAATCCAAGTCAGCAAACTGCTAACAAGTTTTAGATATTTAGACTTCAACATCTCAGTATTAGTTAAAGAATAAACGCTAAAAATAACAACCTTTATTTATGATGTGTTATATTATATGACTAATATTATTGTGGGTTGTAAAAGAGTAAAACACAAAGACAAGAAGCCGTCTATCTTCTGTGCCTGCACAATCTGGGTTTGGCGGTTGCCAGGAGAACTGTACTTGCACTGTGACAAGTGTACACTTTGGTGGAGGGGGAATTATGCCGTGGGGTTATTTTTCAGGAGTTGGGCTCGGCTCCTTAGCTCCAGTGAAAGGATCTCTTAATTCTTCAGGATACCAAGACATTTTGGGCAATTTTATGTTCCCAACTTTGTGGGAGCAGTTTGGGGATGGCCCCCCTTCCACTTCCAACATGACTGCGTACCAGTGCACAAAGCAAGGTCCATAAAGACATGCATGTGTGAAGTGGAAGAACTTGAGTAGCCTGCACACAGTCCCAATATAACAACTTTGGGATTAATTAGAGCGGAGAATGCAAGCCATGCCTTCTTGTCCGACATCAGGGTCTGACCTCACAAATGTGCTTCTGGAAGAATGGTCAAAAATTCCCATAAACACTCCTAAACCTTGTGGAAAGCCTTCCCAGAAAAGTTGAAGCTGTTATATATATAAAGGGTGAGCCAAAATGCTTTCTTCCATTATTACAATTCCTCATCATGTTGATTTGAATTCATGGAGGGTGGGCTTTATAATGTCCACTTTACATTCAGGAGCATATATAGTAGCTCAGTTTGGTGTTTAAGAAAGCTATTCGTTTCTCATTTTAGGTTAAAAAAAATAAATAAAGTATATGAAAAACAAGTGTTTCAAAAGTATATTGCCGTATATTCTTTTAGAGGTAGAGCACAGTGCTCTTACGTCAGTTTACCATTAGAGACCAGGGGCTGAGCTACAACGCGTATGTGCAAACCAGAAAAAAGCTGCTGACTCTCAGCTTGCCCAGCTCAGCAATATATGTTAATGGGAGATGAAAACACCCATAAAACAGAGACAGCTACAGTTTCCTATGAGCACAAAATAAGCATAGCTGACTGATGCCCCAAGAGGGCAGTATTGAAAAGGATTGATGCAAACTGGCGAGGAACTTTATGACAGTGCTGTCTGAGATGGTAAAGGAACTGGTTCTTATATTAAATTATATACATAGCATTTTTTTTCTCAACTATCCTTGGGATAGAAACAGTCAAGCGCTTTCTGTTCCAAGGATACTCTGGGATGCAGATTGGACAGTGCAGTGATCAAACCACCAACCATCCAATTTGTAGATAACCTGGTCTACTTCCTGAGCTACAGCCAGCTTAGATAAAAAAAAAAAAAAAAAAAAAAGTTAACATTGCTTGTTGTGATGAAAGGGAGGAAGTTTCTACAAACTGTATCCAGGCCCAGCTTGGCTGTGATGGGCTCCCTCAGTCTTTTTGCTCCAGGGTGAATGTAACTGTTAATGATGTGGATTTTGGATCCTGTTAAATGCAAATAACAAATTTATATGAAACCTTCTGCTGGTCTGCCAGTAACCTAAATCAATACTGTGCAGACTTTGACTCCAAAAACAGGAAGAAGGATCTGTATTTTAATATGCAGCTAATATTTTCAGGTCAAATCAGAAGCACTTTGGGTCCTTAAATAAGGTAGGATTTCTTTTTTTCCCAGATTTGGGAAATTATTTTCTTACAGCAGATGCAAAATTAAAATAAATGTAAAAAACACAACAAATATGCAAAATAACAAGTAGCTTACATGAGTAAAATGGTATATATGAAACAATTCAAAAAAGGGCAAAGTTGAAGTAAACTGTTAACAGATGATTTTCTCCTGCGCCGATGCAGTGTAGAGAGTTACTGCAGTTACTGAGAGAAGGATGGGAGGGATGAGAAAGATTTGCTGTATCTGTCCTTGTGGCAGCAGAGCAGTCATGATTTGAATGCCGATTGTTGCTGATTATGTGCATCGTACCATGTTAATAGCTGCTTCTAGACAGATAATGATCCTTGTCATACTGGTATCATGTACACAACAATGAGTTCATAGGTCTCCTTTGGCCGCCCCAGTTACCACATCCAAATCCTTTTCATATAGTATAATTGGATGTATACAGTCCCAAAAAGTCCAAGAACAAAAATCTAGAAAAGAGTGCAACAAATCCATTGTAACTACATCAGAGCAAAATCACAAAGGAGAAACATCCTTGAAACTGCTAGACTGAGCTGCTCATCCTGTTACCAGTGGTCTTGAATTACTGTTCATTCTTTTTTTGTTGTTTTCTTTTTCTTTTTTTTTTTTGTTACACAAACGCCATACAAATTGAAACAATGTTACTTTTGAGTAACTGCTCAATCTCCTGGTGACAGCAACATATTAATATGAGCATTAGTGCCTGAGAACCAGTGATGCACTGAGCAGAATAAAAACAACATTAAACATTCAACAAAGGACAAGAAGACACAGTGGGATACAAAATGTTTTTTCTTCTGCTCAGCCCACACTCCTTTCACTACTCACTCATTATCTCTGGCTGCTGAAATTATTAAGTAAGTGTAACAGAGTTGCAGCCAGGTTGACAGACACATTGTAGGTTGAGATAAGCCACTTGTAGATGTTGGCTTTTCTTGTCCCCAAATTAACAAAGCCTCGAGAGCTCTTGCTTTGACAAATCGTGCACAACATTGTCATATCTGCAGCTAGAAGAAGAATAGAGGTTTAAAATGCTCGTAATGGCAGAGGGTTTTTTAGTCTATATATTTAAACACTCTCTATATTTAAACAGTCTATATTACATGCTCATATAAGCATATATTCTTTATCCTATAATGCAGCTTACCTTGGCACAGTGGTAACTCCTCACTCTAACAGTGCAGGGAGGATTATGTGCTATAACATTCATGTGAGCACACAGTGTGGTCCTTTGATATGCCAAAACTACTGTGAAGATCCATGCAGAGGTGACTGCTGCTCTCTCCCTGCAGGGCCCCATCAGTTCTTTACAGGTGACGTGATAAGACAGGAGCTGACACATTAGCCCCCTACCTGCCACATATTAACCACATGGCAGCCTGCAGGGAGGACATCAGGCTTTGACCGACAGAAACCGTTTAATGGACTGTGTATTATACTGTAATTATGTATCCCTCTTTTATTGTTCAGTCTCACATTTTTATAGACTGATCTGATCTCTATATATTACATTCTATAGCTTCAGTGTTGATTTAATGCAGTTCATGCATGAAGCGTGGTTCAAAAATAGGAAGCGTATAATAGTGAAAATCCTCATGCGATTTAAATTTCCTCTTCAAGACAATTTTCAGTGCAGCTACTATTGATATCACCAGTTTTGTGGAGCTGGATTTAAGAAATAAGTGCTTAAAGTTAAAGGGTTTTAGGAAATGTCTTGTGCCAGTACGGAATGTTACATCACAGGGTTGGTTGGTTGGGATCAGGACAATTTTATACAACAAAATAGTCTTTTATTTTATAAAATCCAAACATTTTACTATGTAACAGGTTACCCCATGCATCAGATTACAAACATAACTATATTTCCTACTTAAACAAAAGAAGAATCCTGACATCCATCAGCATGTCGTTGGGGGAAAAAAATGTACGGTTACTGTGTAACCTTGGTTCTCTGAGTGAGAGACTATCTCTCCACCTTCAGGCCACTCGGAGACGCGTTACGATCAAGCTATCACCAGTGTCACGTTTGCACAGCTGTTTTATACATAAGCTGTCGGGTGTGGCCGGGTTAGCCGGAGTGTCTTAAAGAAATATCCACACACCACAACCGGGGGGGGGCATACCCCGTACATATGGAATATGTAACGGAGTGGAGAGATAGTCTCGATATGATAGAGAACTCCATGTTATGGTCTCCTTCACTTACATTTGAGCTTCAGTTTTCCTCACTTCTACAGTCCCGATCAAAAGTTTAAGACACCTTGAAAAATGGCCACCTCTCTGTGTCTCATGGATGCAACCCAACAGTTAGTCTAAGGAGCTTGGAAAGAAAAGCGACTGGACTTCTTTACATTTCTTGAAGATGTTTCACATCTCATCTGCGAAGCTTCTTCAGTTCTGAACTGAAGATTACTATGGCATGGATGACTAAGAACCTACACAGGCACCCCAGCAGTTACCATTTACAGTGAGGTCTATAAGTTTATGGACAATAACACAGTTTTGTCTCTATACAATATCTCAGTGCATTTTAAATCAAATTATCAAGATGTGAATGAAGTGCAGACCTTCGGCTTTAATGGGTTTAAATAAAGTGATAGGGAATTACAGACATTTATATATGTAGCCCCCAACCTTCAGAGGCTCAAAATTAATTGAACAATTGTCTCATACACAGTTTCATGGCCAAGTGAGGGTGTTCCCAATTCCAAAGAAATGTTGATGGAAGTGAGGGAGGCTGTCATTAGTCTGAAGGTCGACAGAATAGAAATATGTGGATGGGGAGGTGCATCATTGCCAAAGTCTCCAATGAAAAGACACCATGAATGGAAATACAGAGTTTACAGCAAGGTGCAAACTGCTGGTTACACTCAAGAACAAAAAGGCAGAAAACAGCTAAAAGAGTTGCTAAGTTCTGAAAGACTTATTTGGACAGATGAAATCAACTTTAACTTTTACCAGAATGATGGGAAGAGCAACATATGGAGAAGGAGAGAAGCAGCTCATGATCCAAAGCATACCACATCGCCTGTCAAACATAGTGGAGGCAATGGAGTGTTTACTGATGATGTGACTGCTGACTGCTGTAAGTAGCACGATGGATTCTGAAGTGTACAGGACTACATTCTGCTCAGATTCAGCCCAATGATGCAAAACTGATCGGACAGCATGTCACAGCAGATAATGACCCAGAGCGTACAACAAAAGCAACCCAAGAGTTTCTCATATGCGCTGATGCCCACATCTCTTTGGCCTTCACATTTAATTTGCCAGTTTGAATTAGCTCCAGATATTATGTCTGCCTCCTTTGTCAAGTCTTGCATTTAGCTCTGTCCACTACATGACACACTTTAGTGTTCATTTTTTAAAGCTGTGTTAAGCTCTGCTGTACATGGTGAACGGATTCTAGAACTCTTCTGGCAAATCAACAAAAGTCTGGAATATTCTGAGTGCCAGTTTAGCCCAAAGGGCGAGCAGGCGACCATATGCCACAAGGCTTAATGCTCCAGCCTGGGCTTACCTCTGACCCAACGCCTTTGTTGTGTGTCTTCCCCTGCTTTTCTATCCTATCTATAAAAAAAGGGCCCAAAAACCTATGAGAATAAAACCAAGAGTTGAGAATAGATTATCTGTCATAGTATTTTGAAACCTCCAAAAGTTGATTCTGTTCATCTGGACGTAGCGTTTTGTGGGAGAAACGTTTCGTCACTCATCCAAGTGACTTCTTCAGTCTCAGCTGACTGCAGGTTTCCCTAAATCTTATAAACAGTACATTTGCATAATGACTGAAACCAGCCCACTGAAGGAACAATGGGCTGGGAGGTCAGTTCCTTAATCATAATTATGCAAATTCTCATGACCATTGATCAACAACCACTGACCAAAAAAGTTTGTGTTTTTTTTTTTTTTACAAAATCCAGTTGGAATCCACTGTAAATGCTGTGACTCCATGCTGACTATAGTTGCACAAAGGAACAAACTTTGAAAAGCACCTTTCATGTATACAGGTGGTGAAGATGTGATGGTAAAACTCTACACTCTCAGAGGATGAATTCTTCAAGTTAGTCTATTTGGTTGTGGAATCTCCTCGACTGGCTGACAGTTTGCTCTCCATTTTTCATGGAAGTTACATTTTAATGGCCTGTCATATCTCCCACAATATCTTTTAAAACTTTATTAATGGCATTATATAATTTATAGCTGTAATAGAGTTGTAAAATGGAGTGCAGAGATTAATACGGATCTTAATCAAAAATTCATTGATGGAAGTGTCAATCCATCCAGCCATTTCTAACACTTATCCTCTGTAGGTCTTATTGGAAGCAGGCTAAGCCAGAAGTTTGTCTCCACAGCAACATTTTTAAGCTCCGCCTGTGGGATCCTCAAAGATTTAAAGACTGGATGACATATATTCTCTATGGCGCATTTTAGGTCTACCCTAAGGTAACCTCTTAGTGGGACATGATGGGAAAACCTGCACAGATAGCAGCCCAGGATGCATCCTAATCAGATGCCTGAACCACCTCACCTGACTCCTTATGATGCAAAGGAGCAATCACTCTACTCCAAGCTCCCACCAGACTGAACTCCTTACTCTATAAGGCACATACAAATCCAGCCTCCAGCTTGAGTTAATATGGTCTGCTGACCCTGTCCAAATTATACAGTAATACCAGGTGCAGCGCGAAGTGGACAGGAGTCAGACCCAGGATCAATGAATCTCAATCAAGCAACCGGTATCTGCGTCTGAAAAATTAAGACAGTGCAGAGAAGGGCAAAAACTGCAGTTCCTCTAGTGGCCACTTGAGGCTGCCTCCATGTTAAAATGTACAACTAACAATACCTGATAGCTTAGTACTCTGGCCTCCGGTCTAAATATGTTCACATGTGGCTCAAACATCGGTGGGTGATGTCACAGTGATTGCATTCATCTTTTATGTACAGTCTGCAGCCTGATCTGAACACGTGCAAACAAAAATAGAACAATGTAATTAATAGAAATTAGGTTGACTTGATGTCCTTTTTCCATATAATACTAGAAATGACTTTGTTCCTTGTATAAATCAGTCAAAGTACGACCAGTATGGAACCTGTCCCTCCACATGTTGCTACAGTGTTTTGATCACATAAATCACAGCAGGTACATTTTAGTCCAAATCAGTGAGAAAGAAATTTTCTAGACAAATTGATTCCTGGTTTTAAAACTGACATTCTGCTGTCAGTAAAATGTCTGCTCTTTAGAAAAAAAACAAACTGCCATCTTATATTTAGGTATCATTTAAAGAGATACAGTGCATCTGTCAAAATCTCCACAGATAATAAAAGAACCGGTTAATGGATCGTTAGCCACGAGGTACTTTAAGGAAGAGCGATCACACTCTTTTGTGTAGCCTGAGCAATGAAAATAAGACCTTCTGTCTGTGCAAATGAAGCTACTGAAGTGACATGGCATCACCCTTGGCTTGTCTGCCTTGGGCTCAGATTCCTGGCTATTGTTGCTTGACAAGCTGCCAACAAGGCTGGCACCACTGATGCGCCTGACTCCTGCACTGATCCTGTGTCTCAAGCATGGCAGCCTGTTAGCCGATGCTTTCAGTTTCTCAACAAACACTGCCAATGCACCAGTTATTACTCCAGTCTTACTTTTGGAACTGCTAAATTTTCCAGGCATCATGTTCCTCTAGCACTGTATCTGTTCATTTGTTCCTATCGCAGTGGCTACTTTATTAGGTGTAGCTGTTTAATTGCTTTTTAAGGCTAATATCGCATCACTAACAATGCATTTAGGCATGTAGACATAGTAAAAATAACTTGCTGAACTTCAAACCAACTATCAGAATGGGGAAAAAAGATGGTTTCAGTGACTTTGAACATGGCACGGTTGTTGGGGCCAGATATGCTGGTCTGTGGACTGATTAGGAAGACAACACTAACTCAGATTGCAACGTCATTATAGCAAAGATAGACACTAGTCCTTACAGCTGGTGGACAAAATCAACAGAAGGCCACAGGTTGCTACTCCTGTCAACTAAGAACAGGAAAGTGACATTAAAAGAAGAATCTTTTAATGCCTTATCTGCTGTGACATTTAGATGGTAGGGTCAACGTTAAAGCATTGATCCAATTTGCCTTTAATCAGCGATGATGATGGTGATGTAATGTTGTGAGAATATTTTCTGGGCACACTTTGGGCCCCTTAGTACCAACTGAGGATTGTTGTTGCCTCAGCCTCAAATAGTATTGTTGTTGACCATGTCCAGAGGTGGCAAAAGTACAGATATTCTGTACTTAAGTAGAAATACAGATACTAGTGTTAAAAAAATACTCCAGTAAAAGTCGAGGTACTGATTCAACTTCTTTAATCAAGTAAAAGTAAAAAAGTACCAGCTCACAAATGTACTCAAAGTAACAAAGTAAAAAGTTGCTCTTTGGGGGACGTTTCTACCACCTTTTTTGTGAAAAGCTAACTGAGCCTTGTGTTATAATAATGTAATAAAAAAATAATATCAGTACATAGGAATACAAACTTTATTTCAGTCTAAATTTTATTTCTAATAAAGGGATGCAAGGAAGAGGACTCCCTTACTACTATTTATATTATAATTTGTACAGCACTTTAGGAGCACCTTTCACTTTATTAAAAGCACCTTATCTAGCACTTTATTTAGCGACGCATTTTAAGCATAGATTTGCACATCAATAACATTTGCATACAAGAAGTTTAATTATTTATTGAATACTTATTGAGTATTTTAATAATTAAGAAGTAGCCTTTGTTCCAGGTCCTGCACAGCTGCTCCTCATCAAGAAATGTGGTGGTTGTCTGTGAGGAGAAAGGAATTGTTACTGGGAGCAAAAGGTTACTAGTAAGGAGAACTAATGCAAATGTGTGTGAAAAGTCTAGAAATAAAGGTGGTGCAAATAAGTGACCGAGATGTGATTACTCACCTTTCTTTCCTGTGTCCTCTCCAGGGTGTTTGGGCAAATGTTTCCCCAGACACCTTTTAAGGTTCCGGGAGAGGCCATGGGTTAAGGGAGTGTGGGGAATCTTTTGTGCTTGGGTTTTTATAATAATGGGCATGGTATCAGGATAAAGTGTCAAATATTTATGAATATGATAAAGGAAAATTTATGCATATATTTATTTATTGAAATTGATGTATTGTATAATATGGTGGAAACTTGGGATTTGAGAACTCACCTGTTAGTGGAATAATGGTTTAGCCTGTGACAGTATTTAAGGCTGCCAGTTGTCATTAGACAGTGATTGTTTTGTGAGGAGAGCTATATGGTGAATAAATGCCTCTTGTTCCACTATACTTGTCTTGGTCTGCCTCACTGTAAATCCAGCCACGAAAGGTTGCCCTGTTACAAGGAACTTAGCTGTAAATAGTTAAGTAAAACATGAGCAGAGAAGAAGGAGTTTTAAAAAAAAATTGCTATATTTTCTGTTTCCTCCATTGTAGAGGGTGACTTTGCCTCTAAACAGGAAAATAGCAGGGAAGAGGCTAAAATGGAATTCATCTGGGATAGTGACGAATTCATCCCGGTCCGGATGGGCCTGGGCCCCCCTTTCCCTGGCGGGTTGCAGAGTATGGGGGTGCCTACTGGGGTCAGCGGGGAGCTGGCCCCAGGGGGGTCACTGCCCCTCCCTTCCTTCCCTCCCATCTCTAGCTGCCTCCTCTTCTCACTCCACCACAGTCACCCACACATGCAGGGCCTTGGGGTAGGGGTGTGTCACCAGGGTGCAGGGGAGGCATCCCCCCCCTCTGTCCCCTTCTGGCTGCCTCTGCCTCAATTTTATCCCACAACTTAGACATTCACATTACTCACACTCTCATTACACATACATATAGGATCTTGGGGGTGGGCACGCCACACAGAATCCAAATTACCATCAGGGTGTACACCTCACCCCTGGCGTCGTTGCCCACCTCTCAATTTTAAATACACGTAGACATTGAGGGCTAGCAGGAGGGGCTATGCGCTACCTGCTGCTCTGGCAGGTAGCTCCATGCCCTCCTGGGTTTTAAATGCACCTTAGAACACACATACATCAACACTACATATGAGCGGGTGGAGGGAGGTTTGGAGTCTTCACACACCCCCATTCTCTGCGGCCTGCTGGAGCGGGGGGGCTAGGAGGAGGAGTTGGCCGTCCGACTGGGGTCTGGAATGTGGGGCCTCCCTGCTGCTGCGGAGTCGGGGCGGTCTGCTTCTCCCCACCGCAGGGAAAAGGGTAACACCTCCTGGGTCTGGGTGCAGTTTCCCCCTCCAGGGGCAAGGGTACCCAGACCCGGTTCTTAGAGTACGCTTGGGGAGAGTGATTGTGTGTACAGCGTCTCTTTGTCTGTCTCCGCGTTGGTTGAGTGTGGAATAATTGCCTATGAGAGCATGAGGGTGGGAATGGATGTTTGTATCTGTGTGTGCCTGTATGTCTGTGTCTATATGTCAGGTTGGGTATCAGACGCCACCTCTCTGGGGACATCTCAGGCCCTCCAAGGTTTGGAGGCCTATCTCCCCCCACCACTTCCCCTGCCGGTGGTGGACGCCCTCAGACATCGGTGCATTGGTGGTTCTCTGTGTCCGGGGGTGGGCGCCCAGGTACACACCGGCTCACTCCTTGGCGGCTGCTTATCGGGGCCTGGAGCCTGTGGCTCGCTCGGGCCACTTCGGAGGCGGGGTGCCCTCGGCCTCTCAGCCCGGGGCTCGGTCACTCAGGCACAGCTGGCTGCCGGCGGAGCTCACGGGCACGTCACTGCAACCCCCCCTGGCTTCTGCTCCGCGGCTGCTGAGTGAACCCTCATCTGGGACTCTCCTCAGCTCTTTCTGGGATAGTGACGCAGCTGCCCCTCTGTTGGTCTTCCTTGGTTTCTTGTGTTCTGGGGGCCTCTGGATGTCTAGAGTTTTGATCTCCTCCATACCTGCGTCATGCCCTGGAGGACGGGGCAGTGGCCCCCCACACCCTCTAGCAGATCATTACATGAAGGAACCTTTAACAAAAAAAAAAAACAAAAAAAAAACAAAAAACAAAAACAAAAAAAAAACAAGTGCGTCCATGCTCACAGGTGTACACACAGGTGATCACACACAAACTACACCCTTTTTGGCTCTTACCTCAAAGCACACTGTGCGCTGTCGATCTTACGTGCTGCACAATAATGTCTAACATTTAGTATTTACTGTCATATTCCCATAGATCATTGTGATGTTGTTTATTACTCTCGTTTTCTTCTGCTTGCTTTCTCTTTCTTTCTCAACAGGTGATCCAGATGATCGATATATGTATTTTTTTGTCTGCTTATTCTGTTGGTTTTTGGTTTTTTGCCCTTTTTCCCCGTCCCTCTTCCCCGCTGTTTTTCTTTCCCTCTTTCTTTCTCCCCTTTCTTTCCCCCAGTTAAATCTGTCCCGTATTCAGCAAGTGAAAATAAAATAAACAATAAAAGGTGAATCAAATGGACCATTACGGCAAGGCTGGGATGGTCAATTTGGTAAAGTAAATCCGTTGGGCATCTTTCTTCGCCTTTAGACAATAATTTTGATGGCAAAAGAACCAAAAGGGACAGGTATTTAAAAAAAAAAAAAAATCCCATTAAGCACTCCTTCCCTTTAAATCTAACCTCTCCTCTTCCTCTCCTGTCCTGCCTTTCTTATCTTTCTCCATCTTTGAGTAAAGTTAGCTCTCTTTCTTTTCTCTCCCTGTGAAATACAGCAGCTGTACCTTTTAGCTAGCAACACACTGTGAGCCAACTGCACACAAACAGTTGAATTTGAAACTTCCTGCCACTCTCTTTATGCTCCTCGTTCCTCTTTTGTAGCGCTAGCTAGATGCTGAAGTACCACAACCGCAACTTAAATATCGACAAAAATAAAAATACCAGCCACCATGAGCTTTCATGTGTTACTGTTTAGACTCAAATTGGTTTGACATTTGAAGGCTCGCATCAAAGTGAAATACAAAAGAAACAAGCCTGTTTTGAAAGTGTAAGGTGTAGAAAGTACAGATAATTGTTCAAAACTGTAGGGAGTAAAAGTAAAAAGTAGTCAGAAAGAAAACTACTCAAGTAAAGTAAGACACCTGAAAATTCTACTTAAGTACAGTAACAAAGTATTTGCATTTCATTATTTCCATGTCCATTCCTGTGTAACCACATCTTCTGTGTGATGCTGTGTGATACATCACTTTTCGGGCATAATTGACATAAGTATATTTTATACGCAATGAAGGTTTATACCCAGCACTATAACAGAAATCAGAAGTTGTTAATGCATTTTATTCTAAACCCTAAATGTAAATGAGACGGTGCAACATCTTAAAAAAAGACTTCAAACAACCCCGCACGGCGACTCGATGTGAGAGATTTGGCACTATTTGCCAGCAACCAGCACCTTATGAGAAGTGTGACAGCCAGATAAGCAAAGTAGAATCAGGTACAGTATAAACACCAGTGCTACACTGGTTCAGTGCTACACTGTTAGAGAATAGATACAAACACTGTGTCTTTGTGAACTCTGAGAACATAATTTGCTGCAACGTTATCATGACAGTGCCATCACAGTTCCTGAGTGCAAATTGAGTTGAGTTGGTTGCTGCTTTGTGGTCATCAGAATCTAGGCATTCAGTGGTATAATTATCTGAAATCATCTGTATAGCAAAAATTTTATAATTATAGCCCAGTGTGTTTTCTTCTATAGTATAAAATATTGAAACAGAGGAGGAAACGCTCACCCAGAGGTACTTACAGTAAAGGGAAATCTTTATGCACCCTTATGAAAGATGTTTAAACGTCCAGTACTTATATTGGTTTGAGCTTTTCAGCACTCAGTGGGACTCATTTTTGTATAATTATTTCACAGGTAAAATTTGTAGCCAGATTTTAAAGATGAAGTATGAACCAAGAGTACGATCTATTTAAAGAGTCTTTGTAGCTCACCTAACACCTCCTACCCGGCTGAATTCACTTCCAACCCTCTGAACTGTCTTTCTGGGCTTTTTTGCATGTGCATTCTCGTTTCAATGATAACATGAACATCGTGCCCTGCACACCCTCCTTCTCATGGAAGAGTCTGGGGATGTCAGTGGTGTGTGTGCATATTTGTCTGTGTGGTAATGGTACACCACCTCATACCTTATTAATGCTGATGTCTCTGTACTGGTTCCTTTGGCTCAGAGGGTAACATGTAGAGGGATGGAGATTGCTGCAAATTAATGGATAGAGGAGAAGAGCAGAGAGAGGGGAAGAGAAGAGAATGACATGATGGAAAATTGGTGACTTAATGATGCCTTGAAGAACTGTAAAAAAGGAATCAGCAAAAAGAAAGGCAGAACAGCAGGGAGGGGAACAAAAAACAAAATGTAGGTATACTGTATGTGGATAGAGGTGAGCAGCTTTCTCTGCAGCCATCCATCCCCATGACGAGGTCACTGGAAGCTGCCTCATTAACCAGACAGAACACATAGATCCTCCCTTGGGTGAATTACTATAACAATGATGAGCCGTGTATCGCAAAAATAACATACACACACACGCGCACACACACACGCTGCCATAGTAGTAATGAGCAGAAGTGCAACGGTGCTTGTATGCAGGTGCAAACCCCTTCCTGTGCTAATGTATGTGAAAACAGCCGATCAGGTTTCCAGACATTAAAGAGGCTATATTCTTTAAGTTATCACTTCCTCCCAGAGTACACTCTGACAGAAGATCACCTGGTGCTTGGAGATGTGCTGCTCCAAGGACAAACTCAGGGAACAAATGCACCTTTGCTCGTCTTTCGATAAACTGCCAAAGCGCTACGGAAAATACAAATGCATCATTGTACTTTCAAACCTAAACAAACCACTGCCAGTGTTTACAGGGTTGAATGCTGTAAAGTAGATTGAAACCCATCATTGTCACCAGTTGTTGCTGTGTGTGGAGCACCTTCTATTAGTCTAATGCTTTACTGTTATCAGGTATCACTCCATGTTTAATGTGGACTGCATGTAAAAGATTTGTCATGGTCCTGGGTCGAGCGACCCAGTGTTTGAGTTTATGTATCTTTTGTATTCTTTTGTGCCTTAGCTTAGTTCACCTTGTTTATTTCTAGATTGCAGTTTAGTCTTGTTCCTCAGTTGTTTATGTCATCTCCCCCTGTACTAAGTCTCCCTGGTTCATGCGTCATGTCTATGTTTAGTTCATGTCATGTCTAGTCTCAATGTTTCCTGTTTTACTTTGAAAGTCTGTATTCTATGTCAGTGTTTTTAGTTTCACCTGTCCTGTCGTTAGGTTCATGTGTGTCAGCTGTGCTCCCATGTGTGGCCACTTCCCCTAATCATCCCTCATGTGTATTTAGTCTCAGTGTTTCATGCAGTCTGTGTCGCGTCGTCTGTGTTCCCACCTCCATGTTTTCACGGTCAGTCTTTGCAGTTATCATCATAGTCTCTGAGTCTTCTTAGTTTGTCACAGTATTAGCTTTCCCAGTTTAGTTATAGTCTAGTTTGGTCACTCTATCCCTGCTTTGTTTGTACACTTTGTCTCAGCCATAATAAAGGCTCGCTTTCTGTTAAATTCACTCCCGTCTACTAACTTGTGTACGCACCTGGGTCCATCACACACACCACCGCACGGCCTGTCTCCACAGACCGTGACAAGATTACTGTATTGACTTGTTCGTTTTGGACACTGTGTTCTGAGGCGTTCTGTTCACTGTCATACTGATTTCTTTGGAGCCAGAAGTGACCATATTTAGATATGAAGGTGAGGTGCCAAGTGCTAAAAATGGCCAGTCGGTTAGCAGAATGTATAAATTGTATGGGTGCAAAGCACAGACACACATTTACGCAGATGGATAAAAAAAACTAGAATTTCACTCAGGAAACTGACACAGTGGATTGTAATATTTGACCAGATCAGTGACTTGAATGAGCAGAGGTGGACAGCTATCAGCTACAGTTGACGGTATGTGTTTGCACGGCAGCAATGTGCCTAAACTGAAGCCTTATCAGTATTTGAGGGTAGGATTTTTTTTTTTAAATCACCCACCTTACAGCTGTTATGAAGGTGGAAACTAAACAGAACATGTACTATGCTCCAAGAATGATTTTACACAGTAACAATGTCCTGGGATTTATGGCTTAATTTTTACACATGAATCTTAGCCAGTGTTAGGAAAATGGAGTCTGGGATTCGTCCAAAGTTGCTCTTTTTTTTTTTACATTCAATACAAACAGCAGATTCACAGCCTCAGCTACGTTCTCACTTGTGAAAATACTGAGTTTTATTTGGGTATAGTGCTGTCTGGACAGAGCATGCAGGGGCAGGCCACATGAGATCCACTCAATATGAATTTTACAGAGTTTTACCTGCCGTGCTGTCTCATGGATGATATCATTCTGTAGTTTGAACAATCTAAAGGTGATTTTTTTTTTTGTCTAAATCTCTTTAATCAAAGTGGGACTGTTATACCATCCATAGTTATTCACTCTGTTCTGGAGCATTTCCATGTGGAAAGCAAAAAGGCAGGGATATCAACAACAGCAACCCCCTGACACAACAGAACAGGCATAAGTAAATGCTATGAAAAGCACAAACTGGAGGAGTTTGCATGGAGGTGGGTTGCAAAATGGCTTGCAAAGGCAGCAACATGGAGGCTGAAACTTAAATAGCACACCAAATGGACAATTTGCAATAAAATGTGCCAAAGAACATCAGCTGAGCCAACAGTTGATGTAAAATAGCATTAAATCAACGGATGTACCAAGATTGCTGACTGTGCTTGACACTGTCACCTGCTAAAAGTAACTATGACCAGTTTCGGGATGGGCAGTCCTGGGAATGTGC
Source organism: Oreochromis aureus (assembly GCF_013358895.1). Classification (NCBI taxonomy): domain Eukaryota; kingdom Metazoa; phylum Chordata; class Actinopteri; order Cichliformes; family Cichlidae; genus Oreochromis; species Oreochromis aureus. The sequence goes on along the minus strand of NC_052952.1, from coordinate 4,365,649 downwards.
ACCACTGTTCCAAATTCTTTCCATTTACTGGATTCCATAAGCCTTAAAAATGACTTCTTTTCTAGACTGATGGATAACAATGACTTTGTTTCACAGCTGTTTTTCTAGACTGAGGCATGATGTATTACTTTTTTAGTCTACTTAACTTTTTTAGACATGTTCTCTTTAAGTGATTTCTTGACCCAACAGGCCTGGATGTGCCTTGTGAAACTGAACTTTCCATTAAAAAAGTTGTTTTAATCAGTTGATTCATGATGTAATAATTGTGTAATTACTTTTCACATTGGTACTACTTTTTTCAGTCATTTGTCCAGTAAATATAGTGAAGTCAAACTCATTTTTTTCATGTAGAGCAGTAGAATTGATGTGGAAATGATTGGTGGGAAAATGAAGAAAAACTGAGAGATTCAGTCACACAGCTGCCTCTCACATGCTCTCACTGAATAAATTAGCATGTTTTCACAAAGGTTAAAGGGATAGTTAAAATAAGAACAGTGAAAGAAGTTGAGGGATTACATCTGTTGTGAGCATCGACAGAGCTGAGTTTTTCCATATCAGTTGTAGTAAAAGTATTCAAAATTTAATGGCAAAAAGAAGAATGCAAGTAAAAATCAGATTTTGAAGGAAATGTTCTTACGACTGCAGTCTGCAGCACAGTTTAACATAGTCCAAGTAAAAAACATGAAACTGATGTACTGTACATAAGTATATAGCTATTGCTAATTTCCAACCATTGTCCCCTTGTTGGGCTTACACTCACAATACACGGAGATAAAACATACATTTTCATGAAACCAAAATACACCATGAATACAGCTACAATTAACAGACAATGTAAAAACAAACAAACACTGTCAGAACCTGAGCAATCTGATTCTGTGTGGGTACGAATAACAGTACATTTACTACTTTGTCTATGTTGTATATTATTGTTTTATCAAAACCAATTATATTGTCTTATATTCATACATTAATCTGATCTGCTGTAAAGGCATATTTTTAACATTCATTTGTAGAAGAAAGTAAATGACTTAATATGAGTAGTACTATGAGATTTTGGTAACAACAGGCATGAAAATGATGTTGTTTCCACATTATTTATGAACCAATATTGGTGCTGCACATTTTTCTTTCTATAAAATGTTTCTTTATTTGGCTGGAGATTAGTTTGGGCACTGTAGGACCATGACTTTAGGAGTCTCGCACTGTAAGAAACCCTCCATTTGTGATTTTGGTTCTCCTCATCACTTGAACTTTTCCTCCAAGCCTTAAGGGCCCTTTACGATTTTAGGCAAAGAGCTCAAGCAAAGATAAGCTCCTGAATTAAAACGGTGCTACACGTTACAAAACCCCATTTTCTAGGTCAGCTTGGTCAAAAGTAATACGCCATCCAAAGATGGCAATGCCAGCACACATAAATGTATTCCCACAGCAGCTAAACGTCACTTAATTTTGAAAGGTAATTATAGGTTATAATAAGCTGCTCTCATGCAATATGTGGTTGATTATGTGCAGAAAGATGGTCCTCTTGGAACTGAAATGTCAATGCATTCACAAAAGCATAACTGTGAGATGCACCATAAAAGGAAGATCTTGCCTAGCGACCCACCTTCCTCATTTGCTTCCCCTTCTTGGATGACCTGGAACACCTTTCAGGATCCTCCATTGGTGAAAACTACTGCCAGAGATCCACACATCTTCTGAAAAATTACTTTTTCTAAACATCCCAAGCAGAAAGCAATGGCTTGAAGTATATAAGTCCAAACAATAGTTACATTTTTTGTGTATGAGATCTAGCCAATCAGAAAACAGCTAGGTTTCAGCTAAAGCAGTTTCAGACATATGAAATCATGAGCTGCACCAACCCCTGGTATGATATAAATAATAGTTAGTTAGTTTTGAACTGTGAAGACCATAAAAAACACAGAGCTGGGCAAGAGCAGGTTATGGAACAAATTTGTTTGGCTGAATTATAGTGCCCCTCTTATTTTTCCAGCCAATAAAGGCTCCAAAGCTTCATAAGGTTATCAAATTTAAAGGCTGCTGTGATCATTTCTGTTATCATTCTGCAATCTTCGCTATAGAAAGAAACACTGGTATACGGTCCGTGTTGCAGCAGTTTTCTTAAAAGGCGTGTGGTACTTTTTAAAGTAGTCATTCACTAATGCAAGCTCAATGCTATTAAAGTGAAAAGTTTTATTATCCAGTGACTGCTACTGACAGAAACTCTCTAGAATGAACTTTACACATTCCCTACCCTACACAATCCCCCAAAGTCACCTTAACCTTTTAACAGAGATCAAAGAGGGGGGGGGGAGAAATACAGAGACACAAGAAAGCTTTGGTCACAGTTCAAAGCACCGATATCTGTGTGTGTGTGTGTGTGTGTGTGTGTGTGTGTGTGTGTGTGTGTGTGTGTGTGTGTGTGCGCGCGTGAGTGCAAAGGAATGATGGAGAAAGTGATGAGAGAAGAGAGGGAGAAAGTCAAGGAGGCACAACCTGACTTCAAACACATACAGATTAACCTTATGCCCCTCCTCATAGTGGCATGTTGGTTCTGCCAGGATCCAGAAACCTATTAGTCAGTCCAAGCTCTCTTTAGAAAGATCGTGATGGGGAGGGCGGGGCACTGCAGTGGCACTGTCTGAATACAAAGAAATCCACCTGAACACTCGTTTCTTCCCCTTTAATTGGTTCTGGCTCAGTTTGTACTATGCATATTTTTACCAATGATGTGAAGAAACCAACCACAGTTGTGGAAAAAGGATCATCAGAAGTCTTACTGAGAGGTTAATAAAAGAGCTGCTCAAAGGTCATCAAACAAAGCTGGAACTTGAGTTCAGAAATAAAATAATCCTGCCAATTCCAAGGTTACTAATCTGAATAAAAACAGAATCCAAAATGAATATTTAAAGTCACGAAAATTTGATCTCAGTATATTCTTTCAGTGTTTGGATATAGCCTATAGGTGATCAGACTGCTAAAGGAACTAATATGATGACCAGAAGCTGAAAATTGACATCAAATAATGCTGAAGATCAACAAGAGTCGTGGCTAAAAAGTTACTTTCACTATTATATAAGCTACTTGGATATTCTTTGCTTCTCTGAAAGGACTCTGTCAGAAACCTCTGAGGGTCTGTCTGAGGGATTTTCCTCCTCCTTGTTGCTTCTTTTTCTTTTTTGGAGTTCTCTATTCTATTGTTTTTCATCTGTTTGTTTAAGTTGATGGTGCTGACACAGGAGTGAATATCTTATATATACAGATTACAGTTTACATTGTTCTCATTTGCAACCATAGAATATCTCCTCTTTTTCTCTGCTATCGTGCTGTCTCACGCTCCAGAGTCACATGACAACATGACAACAAAACACAGCAGAGCAGGGGAGGAGGTGATGAGCAACATGCGCATGCAAGATGTGAGAGGAGCAGCATTTGTTCAAACCTGTCTACTTTTTGATGGGACAGGAGCAATGTACTGAGCACAGATGGGAGAAAAAAACGATCCCTTCACACTAGTATCAATCAACTGGTATTGATACTATCGATATTTGGATCAATTCACTCATAGCAGTAGGTCGTGAAGTCCATATACTCATAGTTAAATCTGGTGTAGTGTGGAAGTGCCAATGCAAAAGGGTCTTTGGTAACATAAAGTAGTCCTAGTAATCCTGTTACTTTTCTCAGGAAGCAATAGATTTTTAATGACTAACAAATTACTTTAAAAACGTAATGCTACTCAACACTGTCTGTCAGGCTTACAGTAAAATTTACTGTTTCTAAAGTTCTACAACACAGAAACATTGTGTTTTACATTTTGCCTCTGTGCAGAGTAGCTTCACAGTGTTTGGCTAGAATAGACTGCAAGAAAACAATGGAGGGGTAAAAGATAGATAGATGAAGCAACTAATTTAAATATTCATTAATGTGCACATAATAAAGAAGGTAAAGCTGCACAGTTTCATGCAAGTCATTTTAAAGTCTTTTTTAATGGAAAACCTTATAAATAGCTGATGAACATGAAGGAGTTTTTATGGTCTGACCAAGTGAGGTAAGGTCACCTTTTAAAGAAAAGCCAGCATGTCGTATGAAGGTTCAGTTATCTGTGCAGAATATGGCTCAGTGAGATGAGAAAGGTACAGATATCCCCTCTGGCTGCGTTAGATTCATCTGTGCCTGAAATGTTTGCACAGGGAGAGAGAGTCTGTATGTGTGCTGACCTAAAAAAGGCAGAAAGTCAGTGTAGGATCAGAAAAAAAGGGCACCGATAAGAAATTTGACAAGAACACACTTCAAGGCAACACACCCGACAATAGCAGCAGAGTATAGACAATTTTCAGGGAGTATGTAAACGTGTTTTGCAAATGTGTTTGCTTTGCTTACCAGATTTAGAAGAAAAGACTAATATTAATGCATTAAATAAGATCATTTTTAGCATCTTAGAAATTTGCTTGAAATTTAATCAGCACGCTCTTCTACCCACAGGATGAACTGTTTTCATTTGAATTCCCCATGAGCTTTTTATTTGCCATATTCTTTAGCCAGAATGTCACATTCAATTCAATTCTATTTATACAACACCAAATTACAACAACAGTTGGTTAAAGGTTTCATAAGGTAAAGACCCGACAATAATACAAGAAATACACAGAAAACCCCAACAATCAAGTGCTTTGGCGACAGTGGAAAGGAAAAACTACCTTTTAACAGGAAGAAATTTCTGGCAGAACCAGTCTCAGGAAAGGGAGGCCAAAGACACGCTGTGGAAGAGAGTCAGAGATTAATAATAACTAATAACTAAATGCAGAGAGGTGTATAACACCTGGTGAGTGGAAAAGGTGACTGAAGAAGCAGTGCTGGGAATCCCCCAGCAGAATCCAAACTGGAAGCTGGTTCCACAGAAGAGGGCCCTGAAAACTGAAGGCTGTGCCTCCCGTTCTGCTTTTAAATACTCTAGGACATTAAATAGAGCCTGTTCCTGTACATTGTCTGCAAGGATCTCTGTCAACAACCCAAACTTCAGGTCAACACTGCTGGGTCCACATCTACAAAACAAAAACCAAACAGCAGTCTCCAGTGGAAGAGCATGCTGGTTTTAAGACTGTGTCAGTTGAGAGTGTTACCATTCGACATTTAAAGTACACCGTCAAGTCAAACTGTCTGTGCGAAGTCCTACAGCAGCATCCTGAACAAGAACATTTGGCACAAACAGCTTCATGGACATTACTGCTAACGGTTCTCCCGAAGAACTATGTGTTTAGTACTGATTACATTCAAGGGCTATATAACCACAATGGACCGTAGTAAGTTTACATTATTATTTTGAATTATTGAACTATTGCTCAGTACACAATCAGATGCTAAACTGGCTTTATGAATGAATCATCGGTCTCTTCAGCTTTATCTCCAGCTTTGTTTGTCTGACCATCTTGAACAACTTCTGCCTTCCTCACATTTCACTTCTCTACCTGGATGTGTTGTCTTCCTATTTATTCTCTGCTCACTACTAGAAGAGGTTAATAATTAACCACTTGTCAAAGGGTTCATGTTTGCAGCTTACAGTTTTCTTGCATTTTTTACCTCACAAATCAATCTACACACTTCAGTCTTATAAACCCAAAAAATGAAATAATTGCCAGATTATTCAAATTTTTTGAAACTGGAGTGATTATTGAACCTTCTGGTGAATTAAAAACAATAAATGTCAGTTTGGATACATCAGTTTAATTTATATCATATTTCTTTCTAACTCTCAAAATCTCATGCATATGATACACTTGGTGTACGGTTAAATAACAATATCTAAGATGTGACTGTTCATTGGCTCTCTTGCATGAAATACACTTAACTGATGACTGACTGACCTGTGAAAGACTACCAAGAATTGGATCACCAGAGGACGGGTGGATGGATGGATGGATGGATGGATGGATGGATGGATGGATGGATGGATGGATGGATGGATGGATGGATGGGTGGACATGTCCAGTCATTGAACTCTTTAATCACACCTTGCAAGAACAAATTGATAATTCTCAATGTAGCTTAATAACTTGAACAAGTTAGACAGCAAAATATCAAGAAAAGAGCAAATAGACATACTGTATGTCACTTAGTTTATTCAACAATGTGAGACAAACTGTTAAATATTGAAGCTGTAAAATTTACTGTAGCTTGGTGAAACAGACGAAAAAAATAGTTGTGAAAAAAAACTGTTGGTTTAGAAAAGAAAGCTGAGGTTTGTTTCACAGCCTGCTGCAAGTATTTGTGTGGATATACAGTGGCTTGCAAAAGTATTCGGCCCCCTTGAACTTTTCCACATTTTGTCACATTACAGCCACAAACATGAATCAATTTTATTGGAATTCCAGGTGAAAGACCAATACAAAGTGGTGTACACGTGAGAAGTGGAACGAAAATCATACATGATTCCAAACATTTTTTACAAATAAATAACTGAAAAGTGGGGTGTGCGTAATTATTCAGCCCCCTGAGTCAATACTTTGTAGAACCACCTTTTGCTGCAATTACAGCTGCCAGTCTTTTAGGGTATGTCTCTACCAGCTTTGCACATCTACAGACTGAAATTCTTGCCCATTCTTCTTTGCAAAACAGCTCCAGCTCAGTCAGATTAGATGGACAGCGTTTGTGAACAGCAGTTTTCAGATCTTGCCACAGATTCTCGATTGGATTTAGATCTGGACTTTGACTGGGCCATTCTAACACATGGATATGTTTTGTTTTAAATCATTCCATTGTTGCCCTGGCTTTATGTTTAGGGTCGTTGTCCTGCTGGAAGGTGAACCTCCGCCCCAGTCTCAAGTCTTTTGGAGACTCCAAGAGGTTTTCTTCCAAGATTGCCCTGTATTTGGCTCCATCCAGCTTCCCATCAACTCTGACCAGCTTCCCTGTCCCTGCTGAAGAGAAGCACCCCCAGAGCATGATGCTGCCTCCACCATATTTGACAGTGGGGATGGTGTGTTCAGAGTGATGTGCAGTGTTAGTTTTCCGCCACACATAGTGTTTTGCATTTTGGCCAAAAGTTCCATTTGGTCTCATCTGACCAGAGCACCTTCTTCCACATGTTTGCGGTGTCCCCACATGGCTTGTGGCAAACTGCAAAGCAGGACTTCTTATGGTTTTCTGTTAACAATGGCTTTCTTCTTGCCACTCTTCCATAAAGGCCAACTTTGTGCAGTGCACGACTAATAGTTGTCCTATGGACAGATTCCCCACCTGAGCTGTAGATCTCTGCAGCTCGTCCAGAGTCACCATGGGCCTCTTGGCTGCATTTCTGATCAGCGCTCTCCTTGTTCGGCCTGTGAGTTTAGGTGGACGGCCTTGTCTTGGTAGGTTTACAGTTGTGCCATACTCCTTCCATTTCTGAATGATGGCTTGAACAGTGCTCCGTGGGATGTTCAAGGCTTGGGAAATCTTTTTGTAGCCTAAGCCTGCTTTAAAATTTTCAATAACTTTATCCCTGACCTGTCTGCTGTGTTCTTTGGACTTCATCATGTTGTTGCTCCCAATATTCTCTTAGACAACCTCTGAAGCCCTCACAGGGCAGTTGTGGAGCTGTTTTGCAAAGAAGAATGGGCAAGAATTTCAGTCTGTAGATGTGCAAAGCTGGTAGAGACATACCCTAAAAGACTGGCAGCTGTAATTGCAGCAAAAGGTGGTTCTACAAAGTATTGACTCAGGGGGCTGAATAATTACGCACACCCCACTTTTCAGTTATTTATTTGTAAAAAATGTTTGGAATCATGTATGATTTTCGTTCCACTTCTCACGTGTACACCACTTTGTATTGGTCTTTCACCTGGAATTCCAATAAAATTGATTCATGTTTGTGGCTGTAATGTGACAAAATGTGGAAAAGTTCAAGGGGGCCGAATACTTTTGCAAGCCACTGTAGCTCACGAGGTAGAGTGTCTACTAATTGGAAGGTTGGTGGTTTAATCCCTGGCTGCTCCAGTCTGCATGCCAAATATCCTCTGGCAACATACTAACCCCAAGATGCTCTCCGATGCGTGCATTGGAGTGTGAATGTTAGATAGAAAGCATTTCAGTTGGAAAAGGGAGAGAAACATGAATGGGAGAATGAGGCAAGTTGTATAAAGCACTTTGAGTGCTCAGGCAGATTAGAAAGCTGCTATATTAGAATCAGTTCATTCCAGTCTATCATTCATGCCATCTTTTGACTGAGCAAAACCATGTCAATGATTTTACTGATGAATCTGAAGTTTAGCATGTTATTAAACCTGCACTGTCTGTTTATATTGTTTTTTTATATATCACTGATGAAGGGATGACATTTAGAATTAGTTGTGTTGGGTATTTTGCGGCACCATGTATGCATATCGCATGCCAGTCTTCCACAAGCAACAACTTCAATTTAAATGTCTTCCAACCATCAAAACTGATCATGTGGTGCTTCTTTCTACGATGTTTCACCACTTTCATATTCCAAACAATAATTTTCTCCATTTGATCCCTTTTCACTCCATCTGTATGTGCTGGCAGCCTGCAGGAAGCCTGCAGGGTTAGGTGTATGATGTAATCAGGAAGGAAAGCTGTCTAGAATCTACTCATGCTCCATAAATTCTAGATAAAAGTGCTCGTTTTGAGGGGCTACTGAAAAATGAGACAGCATTATACTTGTATATAGGGCAGGACAGTTTTTTCTATGATTTCTTAAATGATAATCATCAAGCACCTTTGAATAAATATCTATATATTCAAAGAGTGGAAATAAAAAAAGGGATAGCTCTAAAAATTCTTATTAAATGTGTCTTTGTGGTACAGTCTTCCACAAAATGATGTACATTCTGTTGACAGATGAAAATATCAATACCTTGATGTGACATGACTGCCCCCACTGAGAGTAGAGACTCAATGTCACGGTTCTGGGTCCGTTGGACCCAGTATTTTGAGTTTATTATGCTTTGGTTTATTTTGCATCTGGGATTGTTTTCTTGTTCTCTTGTTGTGGTGATGATTATGATGATGTCTATTATTAGAGTTTCATGTTTCTGTTTATTTGTGTTTAAGGATTTGTTCTCGGTTGTATCTCACATTTAGTTTAGTTCAGGTTCCATGTGTCATTCTCTGTCTGTCTCTCAGTGTCAGGTCTGCGTCTTGGTGTAGTGTTCTTGTTTCCTGTTTTATTGTGAAGGTCTGCGTCCCATGTGAGTGTGTTCAGTTTTACCTCTTGTCTCGTCTCATTAATTACTCCCAGCTGTTTCTGTGATATCAGAAAAAGCAAAGAATTACACAAGTACTTTTTTCTCTGCTCTGTATTGCCATCAGAGCTAATAGAGCTCTGACGGTGGGGTGGAAGAGGGAAAGAGCATTCGGTAGGTTGAGTTTGTGTAATTCCATTCGTAATGATGACAAATCCACACTAGGGAGTCATTCAAATATTCAACACATGTGAAGGAAATGAGAAACATTTCCCTTCCTGAAGCTCACGAAGACACACTATTATTCTTGTAAAGTGTAAAAAGAGATTTACAATTCGTTAGAGGCCCAGATTACGCTCATCAACATCACGCTTACACCCTTCACTGTGTTCAGTGGAACTTGCGCTTACATACACCAGTGGGGGATGGGGATTATTCGCTTGTGTGAATCTTATGTTTACACATGAGCAACATCTTTGTCAGGCTGGTATGCTAGGCGACTTAGTGACCTTAAAAGGGCATTAAAATGTTTTCAACAGCTAATCACAAAAGCAGACTACATCCAACAATTCTGCTTGACTATTTGTTTTAATTGTGTCTTTTCCTCTAAACTGAAATTCAACCAAAAAACAAACACAATAAAAAGAAAGTGAATTAATGTGTAAGACAGTGGAGCCAAATTTACAACAAAATGTGTTCATATACTCAATACGGTAGTACTCTTTGATACTGTTGATTTTGTCAGTGCATGGTGACACTGAAGAATCATAAATGTACAGTTATGTGACATGACAGACTATAACCTAATACTAAAACATACCTGATATAAACACAGACAACATTCACATTTTTAATGCAGTTTTACATGCATGTTTAAATTTACACATATGATGGACATGGGCAGCACGGTGGGACGGTGGTTAGCACTGTTCACAGCACAGCAAGAAGGTCCTGAGTTCAGTTCCACCATCAGGCCAGGAAGTCTGCATGTTCTCCCCGTGTTTGCGTGGGTTCTCTCTGGGTAGTCCGACTTCCTCCCACAGTCCAAAGACACGCAGTTAGTGGGGATAGGTTAACTGGAAACTCTACATTGCCCATAGTTGTGAGTGTGAGTATGAATTGTTAACTGTGTCATTGTGTTTGCCTTGACTGGCGACCTGTTCAAAGTGTACCCTGCCTCTTGCCCTAAGACAGCTGGGATAGGCTCAAGCCCTCCCGTGACCCTGAAAAAAGGATAAGTGGCAGGGAATGGATGGATATGTTTATTCTAACTGACAGGTTGTGAAAAGTCAGAAGGTTGATATATCCTAATAGTACTATTTACTATTAGCATGTATAGTTAATGAGCAGAAACTAAAAGTATTGGAAAAAGTTTAGCAGAAGAAAGAAAGAAGTAAAAACATACTAATTAGATGGTGAATGTCAAGATTGATTGACAGTCAGATTAATCTGACAGTCCTTTTGTGCATTTGAAATTCCATCAATTTTGAAAAGCTTCGCAGCACCACTGGCTGAAATGCTGCCCACATCATGACAGAGCCCCCACTATGTTTTACAGAAGGCTGTAGACACTCACTGTTGTACTGTTGTACCTCTCTCCTGACCTTCGCTCTGCATACTGGCAATAGTTTTAACCAAAAGTTTTCAAATTTGAACTTGTTGCTACTGCTTGCTCATTTCTTCAGTCCAGTTCTTGTGTAATTCAGCATATCTCAGCCTTTTGTCCTTGTTTCCCTTTCATATGAATGACTTCTTGACAGCCACCCTGTCACCGATGCTGTTTCTGATGAGGCTTCAGAGAACAGTAGCAGGATCATTGGAAGGGCCCGATGTATCTCTCATGCACTATATCAGGACTGAGATTTCAGCAAATGACAACGAGGGGATAACTGGCAGCCCATGACTGTCATTCCCTTGGAAGCAAGGCGGCAGAGCTTTAGGACTGAGTGCTATGGACTCAACCAAAGCGACTGAGTAATTAGAGCACTCAGAACCTTCACCACCAAAGTAAATGTCATGCCGCTCACAGATAGCTTTGATCACCTCCGGCTGAATGACCTCTAAGGTTTCCGTTTCTGAGAGGTGGTTGGCAGTGAACTTACAGATCCTTTCCTTCTCTTTCACTGAGATATGATCATCTATGAGTCCACCATGAGGCCTTCATGATAACGCATCTGCGTCCACATTCTGTTTTCCAGCCCTATACTGCAGCTTGAATGAGTAGGTAGAGAGAGCAGACAGCCATCTATAACTTGTTGCATCAAGCTTGGCAGAGGTTAGAATGTATGTAAGGGGGTTGCTATCAGTGACCACAGTGAAACTAGCCCCATAAAGGTAGTCACTAAACTTTTCTGTGACAGCCCACTTAAGGGCTAGGAACTCCAACTTATGTGCTGGATACTTAGCTTCACTTCTAGACAACCCTGCCTGCAAATGCTATAGCCTTCAGTTCACCATCTTGCTCTTGGTATAAGGCTGCATCTAACCCAGTCTCATCTGTGTGGAGCAGGTAGGGGAGTTCAGGATTAGCAAAACCCAGAACAGGTGCTGAAGTGAATCTCTTGATTATGGTGTCAAAAGCTTGTTGACAAGAAGCAGTCCAGCGCTCACCAAATGGTTCTTTAGGATTGCGGTACTGGACATTGGCCTTTCTTTCCTTTTTCTTGCAGGTTGGAGGATATCCGGCTGTTAGCTCATTCAGCAGCTTCACAATTCTGGAGAAATCCTGAATGAACCTGCAATAGTAACCGCTGAACCCAAGGAAGGACCTCAGTTCTTTTAGGTTAGATGGCTTTGGCCAGGTTTTCAGGGCACTGGTTTTCTCTGGGTCGGTTTCAACTCCATTCTGGGAAACAATATGGCCTATATATTGGACAGAAGACTGAAAGAACTTACACTTCTCTGGTGAAAGTTTGAGACCATATTCCTTCAGGCGATTCAGAACATGCAGAAGGCGCCTCTCGTGCTCTTCAACTGTGTCTGAAAAAATGATAAGGTCATCAATAAAAACTAACACCTCTTTCAGGTTCAGGTCACCCATGCAACGCTCCATGCAGCACTGGAAAGTGCTGGGGGCATTTGTGACTCCTTGCGGCATTCTATTAAATTAATAGAATCCCAAGGGACACACGAACGCTGTCTTCTCCTTATCGGCCTCATCCATTTCAATTTGGTAGCAGCCGGATTTCAAATCTAAAACCGAAAACCACTTTGAGCCTGTGAGAGCTGAAAAAGCCTCTTCAAGATTGGAGGTGTCCTTGATTGCTGTGAGTTCAATTTGCGGTAATCGATGCAGAGACGGATGGAGTCATCACGCTTCCAGACCACCAAAAAAGGAGGCTCAAATTCGCGACTCACGCCTGCATCCAACAGCTCCTTTAAATGCTTTCTCACGGTATCAACATCCTGTGGGTGTATTGGCCGGGCTCTCTGCTTAAAAGGAGTCTGGTCGTGAAGTCTGATGTGATGCTTGACCTGACCTACAAGACCAAAGTCGAGGTCATGATGAGCAAACACTTCTGGCATTGACTTCAATGTTTGTGTTACTGTTTCCTTCCAGTCAGCTGACAAAGGAGAATCTCCAAAGTCAAACTGTAAATCTGGACTGGAATTGTTCTCGTCTTTGTCAGGTACATTTGTGTCAGACTTATGTGTTACTGTTTGTTGAACAGCACCGAGTTCAACGATCACTGTTTTTGGTGGGATCGTTACATCATGGGCGGTTTCATTTTTGACTATCACAGCCAATGTGCTTGCCCTTTTCTTAGGCAATGTGACTAAACAATTCGCTACCAGCAGGCCACCAGGCATGGAGGGCATTGTTGGTTGCTCTACCAAGGCCCACTTTTCATTAAAGGAGCTCCCACCAAGGGCTACCCTTTCTAAGGCAACAGTCTGTCCAGCAGGAATCGTCTCCGACTTCCCCCCAGACAGTTTTACTTGGCCCAGCTTGCCATTTGGTTGCTGTCTGTGCCTAAGCTCCAAGGCTTTGAGGACTGCTCAGTAGCCATACTGGATAGGTAGGCCAAATTCATTAATGTGAGCAACAACACTTGAGTACAACTACTACTGTGTTGGTGCCCATGAGGATTTGCTCATGGGCATTTTCTCTCATGTTTGGAACCACAAGGGCCAAGGTAGGAATCTCCAACAAATCATCTAATCATTTAATTTCTTGGTCCTTCAGGTTGCTCTCATAGAAGGACAATGGGATCGTTGTAACTTGAGATCCACAGTCTAAAAGACAGTTTACTCTTTTCTCTCCAACACACACTTCAGCAGTGCATTTGCTTCCAACTAACCTCTGTGGCAGCCCACATGGCTGACCTTTTGCCTTTTTGCTTGGAGGTAGAGGGACTAGTGTTAGACTTAACTCCTGTCTGTCCCACAACAGGAGTTGCTGTCAGTTTAAATGGTGTGGGTCCAGAGAGCCATTCTGTGTCTCGCACTCCTGCCGTTTTCTTTGAAATTACTTCCTTTTTGCTGCTACTAGCATGGGGTTGGCCTCATTACTGCATCTCAGGGCTACATGGCCATCCTCTCCACACTGAAAGCAGTACCACGGGCGTGGCCACAATATTCTTGTTCACAACAAATTAACTCACCCAGAAGAATCTGAGCAATAACAAATTCCTTTCCGGTTAACAACAGTTTCCAGATAGTTTATTTCCACTATAAAATCTGACTGAAGAAAACCAACCACGCTTTCCACTTGGAAAAAACGGACTTTTCTTCCTCTCCCTTTTTCCTTTAATCCGTAGCTGCTTCGCAGTGAACGCAAAGAGGCGGTACTTCCCCCCTGTATATTTTAAGGACCATCAGACATCATAGACATCTTCTATTTTATTAATTCTCAACAAAATAATTTAACTTAATAAAACCTAACAGTGAACTCAACATACTAACATCACTCATTACACACTAAAACCCTTAGTAACTCTCCAGGGTTACATACACACAACACTGGTTCATCCCTTGAGTTAAGTGTTCTGTTATTGCTTGAATTCATTGGTCAGTGTTAAGCGGCTTAAAAAAGACATTATTCTGAAAATGGTCAGGTACAAGGGCTGGTTTGAAAATGAGTGAAGAAGCAGTCAATGTCAAGAGCAAGAGCACTTTAAAAATTAAACAAAGTCTGTCGCTTTGGAAGCAAAACAAATTAGGGGTGGGTCAAGACCTTTGAATTTCACCACCTTTTTGCTCTTAAAATTTAGTGTAACTCAATTATTAACGCTCATAAATATCATTGTCTTGATCTGGCCATTTTCCAACATCCTACAATTCAGAATTGATTTTTCTCTTTTAAATTAAACTTGCTTTGCTTCAGAAATCAAATTTCCTTCTGAGCCACAGAGTGGTTTTATTAAATTTTATTACAGTAAAAAGTGTACCTTAAGCTGTGCTCCGCCTTTGACATAGTTTCACCAATGACTGTACAGTCATTGGTCGTCACTGGCTGTAGCTGTGTCTGTGCTTCAGTTAGCTTGGGATTTTGGCTGTGCTGTAGTGATTGACTGTGTCCAGTGATTGCTGAGCTTGCTAAGCATATTATTGAAACAAATGGAAACACCTGGGCATGTTGTCAAGGCGATATTTAGCATAGAAATACAGCTGAAGTCTGAACAATAATCACCAACAGCTTCACCTAGCATAGTCAGGTGACTAACACCAGATAATGTTGTCCATTATTGCAAAAGGTAGTAGCAATAACTTTCACTGCAACCTTTGACTGAGAGGACTTCATGTTTTGCAGTGGTTAAAAACCCATCCATCCATTCATCCATGTCCAGGAGAGATGCCCAGACCTCCCTCTACGCAGTCACGTCCTCCGAGTCTTCTGGGGGAACACCAAGGCGTTCCCAAGCTAGCTGGGAGACCCTGCATGTCCTGGGTCTGCTCCAGACCTCCTCCAGGTGAAGCATGCCCAGAACCCCTCACCTAGGAGGTACTTGGGTAAAAACCAATCAAATAATTACGATTACAATGTTAATCAAATATTTAAATGCAATGAATGTAATAAATGTAAAGATTAATTTACTAAGCAAGATCATTAATTTGAATATTTGAAAGTATGTGAAAGGAAACCACATGTAACATTGCAGCACATTTCAGACTTAATCAGGGATCTATAGATATGAATTCAAATCAGCTAAGTACAGACAGTACACTATATAAAAATTCCCCACTCGCCCCTGCGGGCGGTCTATTCTTCAAGCTCATGCCTCTACCAGAGGCCTGGGAGCTTGAGGGTCCTGCGCAGTATCTTAGCTGTTCCCAGGACTGCGCTCTTCTGGACAGAGGTCTCCGATGTTGTTCCTGGGATCTGCTGGAGCCACTCGCCTAGTTTGGAAGTCACTGCACCTAGTGCTCCACTGGGATTACCACTGGGACCACCGTTACCTTCACCTTCCACATCCTTCTCGTGTTCCTTCTTCCTGATGTTGCTGTCATTCGGGACCCCTACATCGATCACTACGGCTGTGTTCTTCTGTTTGTCTACCACCACTATGTCCGGTTGGTTAGCCACCACCATTTTGTCCGTCTGTATCTGAAAGTCCTACAGGATCTTAGCTCGGTCATTCTCCGCCATCCTAGGGGGCGTCTCCCATTTTGACCTCGGGACTTCCAGGTTATACTCGACACAGATGTTCCTGTACACTATGCCGGCCACTTGGTTATGGCGTTCCATGTATGCCTTGCCTGCTAGCATCTTGCACAATGCTTTTATGTGCTGGATTGTCTCTGGGGCCTTGCCTGGTGTGATAGACCCCAGCCTCTATGGATCTTGTGCTCAGAGCTTGTTCCTGTGCTGCCATGATTAGTGCCTCTGTGCTGTCATACATAGCACAGCCATATATATATATATATATATATATATATATATATATATATATATATATATATATATATATATATATATATATATATATATATGGACAAAGCTGGACTGAAAGACAGCACAGAGGCACTAATCATGGCAGCACAAGAACAAGCTCTGAGTACAAGATCCATAGAGGCTGGGGTCTATCACACCAGGCAAGACCCCAGGTGCAGGCTGTGTAAAGATGCCCCTGAGACAATCCAGCACATAACAGCAGGGTGCAAGATGCTAGCAGGCAAGGCATACATGGAACGCCATAACCAAGTGGCCGGCATAGTGTACAGGAACATCTGTGCCGAGTATAACCTGGAAGTCCCGAGGTCAAAATGGGAGATGCCCCCAAGGGTGATGGAGAATGACCGAGCTAAGATCCTGTGGGACTTCCAGATACAGACGGACAAAATGGTGGTGGCTAACCAACCGGACATAGTGGTGGTAGACAAACAGGAGAAGACGGCCGTAGTGATCGATGTAGCGGTTCGAATGACAGCAATATCAGGAAGAAGGAACACGAGAAGCTGGAGAAATACCAAGGGCTCAGAGAAGAGCTCGAGAGGATGTGGAGGGTGAAGGTAACGGTGGTCCCCGTGGTAATCGGAGCACTAGGTGCGGTGACTCCCAAGCTAGGCGAGTGGCTCCAGCAGATCCCGGGAACAACATCGGAGATCTCTGTCCAGAAGAGCGCAGTCCTGGGAACAGCTAAGATACTGCAAGAGGACCCTCAAGCTCCCAGGCCTCTGGTAGAGGACCCAGCTTGAAGGATAAAAAAACCGCCCGTGAGGCGTGCTGGGTGTTTATATATATATATATATATATATATATATATATATATATATAGAACTCCCATTTCCTGTGTTATAACCTGTTCTTGGTATAACATTTTATTTCATTTTTGCTGCTCTTAATGTAATGATACACTCTAATTTATACTTTATGAGACTTAACCAAAATATATAAGCTTCTCCCTTTGCTTCTGTTTTAAACAAAAACTTGGTCACTTCAACAAGCATTTGTTATTCTATAACTGCATTTTATATCATAAGACTAATTTAGAGCTGCATGTGTTATCTCAATATTTTACATGTCACACAGTTTAGTTACACGCCAACTCCTATTCAGTTAAATGCTAAATGGATTTCAGGCCTTCGGCCTCAAATCAATACTGTCATGTGTGTTGATGAACTCCATATGTCTGTAAGCGTGTGCAGCCTTCAATGCTCTGTCATCTTGTACAATAAATTGCTCGGACCTCACGCCGAACAAAGCTTCTGACCTTCCGTTATTGACTTGAGCAACATTTCTTTAATAAGCACAAAATGCAATGTGTATGAAATCATTCCTGTGTATGTAATCTTCAATACTATTCATTCGGGTCAGTGACACTTTTAACATCCTCATAAAAAGCTCTCCTCTACCCCAGAAATAAATCTATTTAATATCTGTTTCTAAAGCCTACATTATAACAACTTATTCTAAAAGTCAAAAGAAATCCCACATTTTCTACTCCTAAAATCTTCACTAATCTTCCCCATTATTATTAATCCCACAGTTTCCCTCTAAGTTTGGTGTACAACTTCTTATTAACACAGCATTTTATCTTCCAAACCGAATTCAGTTCATTTTCCTCCTTTAACTTAAACATGAACATAACAATTCCTGCCTCAGTTTTACCATATCTAAAGTATCACAAAAAACCCCACTAAAATCATCCTAAACCCATTTCAAATTAAACAAATTAAATCTTAAACCCCTCTCTTTTTTGACACATCTCATGTGGCAAAAAACTCAAAATGCTTCACCCAAGCTTAACAAATTAAAAGGAAAAAAGGTTAGTCATTTCATTTCTCCAAACACTTCAGCCATCCTCCTCTCCGGTATTTCGCTCCGGCCCTAAAACCTGTGTTTAAGGAATAAGATCAATTTAATCATCATGTCAAATCTTCTTGAACTCCTGCTCCCTTTGAAGTCTGGATCCTTGGAATTTCCTGGAAACAAAACCTGTACCTTACATTTCATATTCAACTCCCCCTTTATGATCCAGTCTGTGTCATGACAAAAATAAACTTAAACAGAACTGTTATTAATCCTATGTTACCTCCCGGACGAGCCCCCAAATGTTAAGGTTCAAAAATGTTGAGGGGGAATCCAAAAATAACCACAGATCCAGCCGTGTGCAATTAGACGACATTTTAATGAACACATGTGTGAGTTCAACAGCCCAATCAGTATTGAACTATCTTACAATAGTCAGGCAAAGGTTTTATAGGGTTGGGAGTGATACTGCTCCCCCCCCCCTCTCAGACACAATACAGCATACGTCAATGCAAAACCACAAACGTTCAGTTAACTACTTTGAACACAGTCATCGTCTTCGGCTCGACCCCAGGTGCTTCCTGTCTCCATCCTCGGACGCTCGCCTCCGCTGTCGCTTATCTCTGGGACATCTGGTGTACTTCCTGGAACAGACTAACACGTACGCACCCCAACTTTGCAGTCGCAAGCAAAACACATCTTAACTTCTTACCTACTAAATGAGTCTACTTATATGTATGTGTATGTGTCAGCTTCTGCTGCCCTTTGTTTCACCCTTCACTTCATCGGCTAAACCTCGTAACCTTTCCACTAGACAGAAGGCCAGCACAACTGAAACTATGTGTGTGTATGTGTGCAATAATCTTGACTGATATATAAAATATATAAAACAAATGTTTCAATCTAATACAACTACTTAAAGCATAATCAAAGCTTAGTCAAAGATAAATGCATAATAAAACACCCTGCTCTTGGCTTACACTCAGACTCTGCTTTCGGTTTCACTTTTGCAAAGCCTGCAACTTCAAAAGCCTATAACTTCCTGTCTCATTTTGGAGTTACTCTACGTGGGGCCTTTTCTTTCACCATGCAGTCTGCATACAAACATTTAAGATTATAAATTCAACTCAACAGCTTAAAGTGGTTATAACTGCTCCTGTAATAAAGACTGGTATGATACCAATATATTTGAACATCTGAATGCATCTGAATGCAACATCACTATTAATAATGAAATGGTAATGATGATTATACTAATAGCAGCAAATAATAGCAGCATAACATTCCAGCACTCCCGACAATATACATATATATATATATATACATATATATATACATACATATATATACATACATATATATATATATATATATATATATATATATATACCTGTTATATATTCAATTCAATTCAATTCAATTTTATTTATATAGCGTAAATCACAACAAAAGTCGCCTCAAAGGCGCTTTATATTGTACAGTAGATAGCACAATAATAAATACAGAGAAAACCCAACAATCATATGACCCCTATGAGCAAGCACTTTGGCGACAGTGGGAAGGAAAAACTCCCTTTAACAGGAAGAAACCTCCGGCAGAACCAGGCTCAGGGAGGCGGCCATCTGCTGCGACGGTTGGGGTGAAAGAAGGAAAACAGGATGAAAGACATGCTGTGGAAGAGAGACAGAGATTAATAACAGATATGATTCGATGCAGAGAGGTCTATTAGCACATAGTGAGTGTATATACCAGGTATATATATATATACCTGTTTGGAGTTACATTCACGCAGTCTACTCTCAGATAAAATACTATGAAAAGGTGTAACAAGTACAAATTCAGTCATTTTCTCATTTAATATATAAAAAAATATTCATGCATTATTAGTTTGCTAAGTCTCAGTGAAGCTTTGTATCACACACGTGTAGTCCATCTTTCTCTGCTGTGGTGGGCTCCCTCTT
The DNA here is from genome assembly GCF_013358895.1 of Oreochromis aureus. Lineage (NCBI taxonomy): Eukaryota > Metazoa > Chordata > Actinopteri > Cichliformes > Cichlidae > Oreochromis > Oreochromis aureus. The sequence continues at coordinate 4,345,814 of NC_052952.1, read as the reverse complement.
CTTCCACTCCAGGAAGGGCCACTGTCACTTAATCTGGACACTTGCCCATCTGCACCTGTCAGGTGCCATCTTGTCTCTGCGGTTAAGCTAGCAGAAAATAGCCCTGGGAGCACAAAGCACTACGGGAACTGAAGAGAGGAGCTGGGCAGAATCTGAGCTCTGACCAGGAAAACTGGCTCGTTGTTCTTGAGAGATAATAGGTCATTGTACTGCAGGCTTTTTCAGCTAAAATCATGTCTTCTGGGCAACATACCTTCTGACAATATGGTGACCGGAACATTATAGTAAATGGTATATGCCATGTATTATTTAAGTTAGGAACAAACACATGAGAAAAATAAAATCTGAAATTGTTTCTAAAAGAAGTCAGTCTAATTAACCTTTATTACAAAAAAAAGAGATGAATTAGCCTGTCAAGGCTGACCAGTCAAAATTGATTTGTCCGTTAGATAATCCACTTAAAAACTACATAACACATTACAGAGCCCCTGGACACACTTCATTATGTCCACTGGAAAACATACAGTGGTACAACACCTGCCTTTGTTGTATATGCTGCAAAAATAGGCATGCGATCAGCTTCTCAGAGCTGCGCATACATTAGAGCCTGTGAAGCCCTGCTTGATAGTTAATGCATAATTTATCAGTGAGTACAGAGCAGGAGATGTACTCTCAGTATATACAACTTTAACAATTTCTAACTTGCCTCTAGTCTATTGACTACTGGATAAGAAATATGGTAATTTAACAATTTTTAAGACACCAGTCATTAGCTTGTGTTCTCAGAAAGAAGATATTTTCTCCATTTCAATATCAGAATTTCTGCTTTTTGTGCACCTGCAGTCAGGGCCTTTGTGTAACAACATTGCAGCAGACTGCAGGGAAACTGAAACCTGCTCTCTAACTATGCACACCTTGTCCTCTTAGTTCATTTTTGTGCAGCTGCCTTTCTTAATATTCAGAGAGATTCTAGGTAATTTTTCACTTTCAATACTCATATGTCCACAGTTTTACAAAAGTAACCATTTTGCTAACAAAAAGGTAAGCAAATTAATGGGTGAGCTTTTACTGTATCCATAACACTGTGAAAAGCTTAAACCTACCACTATCCAAGACAATTAGCATTTCATTACCATTTGAAAAACTGCAGCACCATGCCAGCCAGTAACTAAAAGGTCTAACAGAGCCAAACCTGAGGCACAGTAAAGTGTGCCAAATTTCAGAGATGGTTGTATTTCACACACCTTAGGTTTGTCAAATTTGCATATTTTTGGAAAAGCTTTTTCTTGCTGTTATGGGTCACGATGCAAAGTGGGCTAATGCTAGTTCTTGGTTAAGATGCCAAAACTTAAATTGTGTGTATACTTGTGAATCATGATCATCACAAGCACGTTAACCTGAAAAATAAATATAACTTCAGTCAGTGTATGTGTTTTGCTGTTCTGTGCTCTGTCTTTAACGTGACAGCAGAAACATCACTTTGTTCATCTTTGAAATCTTTATTCTAGTAGCTGGAAGTCCAGCAGTGTGAATACAAAGTGACTTAGCAGCGTTAGGACCAAGGCTTCAAGTGCAATCAAACTATGTTTGATAGCTTTTGTTTTTACCCACTGTCCATTCAGATAAAATGAACAGGTTAGACTGTGGCTAGATTCATAAAAAGTACTGGCAAGCAGTGCTGAACTCTTCCTTCTTTCTTCCAGGAGCATGCTGTGACTGGCTCCAGGCCACAGTAACCCTGACAAGAATAAGTGGTTCAGTGAAATTAATTATTAAATGATGGTGGTAATTGAAAAGGTTTAACTCGCACTGTAGATGCCTGATTCTCCCCTGTACTCTTATCTTATGAACCTGGGGCCAATTCATTTGCTTCCCTCTAATGGGCTAAAGCTAAAATCCCACTTGAGCAAGCATCTGCATCGCTCAAGTGTCCTTGAGCAACACACTGAATCACTGACAGCTGATGTGACTCCTGACCTGTGTGGGGAGGAAGAAAAAGATCAATCTCCATAAATTATTCTTGATTATTATCCATTATTGATCATATCCTGCTGGAAGGTATCAATAAGGGAAAAGGGAAGAAGGGCCCACTGTGTTCCTACACTGCCTGGATCCACATTTGACTGTAAAAAAAAACAAACTAAAAAACAATAAAGTGAAGCTTCCTGTCCACCAGTCAAGTTGCCATTGACTGAGTGAATATTTGGGTGGCTCCACCACAGCAGCTTTGATTTGGATGGCTTTTATTCACTGATTTTTACTTGAGAGTTGCATCTCAGCAATGATACTGATGCTACATTACCTAAATGTTATTAGTTATTAGATTAGTCAGTAAATTAGCAAGTAACACCTCTGAAGTGGAAAACATCAGCTACTGGCTAGCAACTTTATTGGCTTTGAGACATTTGAGCACTTGAAGAAGAGATACTTTTTCAAGTAAACTAAACTAACAATCTATTTTTGGTTACTTTTTATATAAATCTGGGTTAAGAGTCAACTATTATAATTGAAAATTGGTGCCAGGGGATTTTTTAAAATTATTATTCTAATATCGATACATCAACCAATATTAGGTATGCATGTGTTAAGTATGTCATAATACTGACAAGGAAAAAAATTGTTTGCTGTAATTTCATTTTTCTTAAAAAAAAAAAAAAAACATGAACCTTAACATGAAGACACCACTCGACTCTCTACTGTCATCAGCTGTGTTCATCTGTGATGCTGCTCTGATACGTGTGAGGCAGAGGGCATTAAGAGTAAAGTTGTGTCCACAATGGAAGCAGTTTGCAGCGACATGGTAACCAGGGACCATAGAAAATGAATCACATTCAGTGACTTATGGACAAAATAACTGCTCCCAGCACAAAGTCAGTGGGACAGACACCTCCAGTGTGAATGCAGCTTTCAAGCACAAAGGGGAACGAGCATCTCTCATTGGCAAACACTATGATGACACTACTTATTGACTCAGTACGTCCTGTAAAAATAAATATACATGTTTATCACTGAAAAAACAATTACCATACACCAGCACATCTAGTTCTGTGTCAGCTTATAATATTACCTGACTGATATATCATGGAGCTATGACAGATATCACAGACAAGAAAGGTAAGAAATAACCTTCTTTATTCAACCACACTCACTGAAAAAAAAACCTATTTGCTAATAGAAAACAGAGACTTGTGTTTTACTCAGCACATACAGAGATACACAGAAATCTAATCAACAACACTAACACATACATATCTAATCAATCACATCCTGGACACACAACAGTTGCTTAAAATAGTCTTTTGAACATGCAGTGAGAAACAACTGCAAATGAAAAGTGGAGGAAAACGTAAGATATGAAAATAAAAGCAAAAAGGAGCAGCAGCCACAACATTGCAGGGTAAGTGTACAGTAAGGAAAATGGTGCAATCTCAACAATATAAGTCATTATTCTGATGGCATTGTTTTGCCATTCCATAAAACATCTCTTGCTACATTCCTACTATGACATAGTTTCACCTCCAATTCAAGATTTATCAGTACATTTGTGCACTGGAGCTACCCACATGCAGTCTTTCATTTGCAGACTACACTAAAACATGTTTAACAGGCAGCTGTTTCCAGCTAAAATTCAATATTAGACTTCCTTATACCAGCCAGAAAACCTTAGAGGAATGTAAGTTAAAAGACACATAACTGGGAATTTTATCCTAATTAACAGAGGTTCACACAAGGCTGTGAAAAACTAAGCTGCAAAAATACCTTGTTAGCTCAAGGAAAATGCTTTTTACACAAGGCAGTGAAATCCAACTGTCCAGCAGCAAACTGCTGGATACAGCAGGGAAAATGCTTAACCCTAATTACAACCTGGTGTAACAGATATACAGTCGAGAAAATGATAATATTACAGTTGTAATTAGTGCCAATTAGAGAAAAATTAATTATTTATGCAGGAATTTATTTAAGCAGGAAAACAGAGAGTGATTTGTTACCGGGCAGCGTGGAGCTATAAATATTACATAAAAGGAACTAATCTAAAGATATTAAACTCTACGATATGTTCTGAAATGACTGAACTGTGAATATCCAAGACACTGATTACTGCTGCATTATGAAACTGTTGCATTATCTGTAAGTCCTTCATGACATTTTCGGAAGCAGTGTTAAACTTAGCAAATATTAGAAAAGAGCTCTATGATTTGAGGCAGCTGAAATGAATGATGAGTAGCTGAAACCATGTGAAAAAGGTTGCTTTGGTTTTGACTAGATCCTGTAAATGACTGTGTATGGAATTTAACAATTATGAGGCAAAAGACGCCACACATAAAAAGTTAGGCCTGGTACTAGAAGTAATATGTATTTTAACTGCATATCAATTTTAATTCCATTTAGATTGCATAGTCTTAACATAAAGCAATAAATGTAATTGTAAAAAATGTGTCAAACAATTGATTTATTTGTCAGTAAGACTACATCTTACTGACAAATATGTATTACATTATCTTTATTACTTTACATTAGAGCTGGGCGATAGAACGATAACGATATGTATTGCGAAATAACTTTTTCTCGATAGAAAAATTTAACTATTGCGATAGGCCTCATCTCTTTTGTCCTCTTAAAAAAAAAAAAAAAAAAGAACAGCCAATCCAAATTAAGTAGCGCAGAGCTGAACCAATCACAGCCGTGCTGTACTTGTTACGTACAGCACAAGTGCCAAGGCGCACATGTGTATTTGTTTTTGCAGCCGTGCAGCCCGGGTAATGAAGGAAATGAGTTTGCCGACTAGAGAAAAATCAACCGAGAGCGTGGCGAAGGTTACGAAAAAAAAACCGATGATGGTTCCAATGCCGGAGAGCTTGTCGAACGGAAGGGCCACAGAAGTTCCGTGAGTGTGAAGGTATTTCGCTATTTCAAGTCTGACAAAAAACAGAGTAGCGCATGCACTGTAAATTGTGCGAAAGCAAGTCTGGAAATACAATAAAGCGGTGCATGCTCAATCTCTGACTGAAAGTGCTAATTCGTCATTCGGCTTTTGTCAGACTAAAGTAACTGTTAAAACTGTTTAAAAGGTTAGCTATACAACAAGGAGAGATTGAGAATTTCCTTTTAGTTTCTCAGTTTATTTGATATTGACAAAAGTTAGTCAATTTTGTCTGTTCTTCTGTAAAACGAACTAAGATTTATTTTTAGAATTATATTTTGTTTCTAAGTGGAATTGACAATTTAGTGGTCTGTTTTGTTTGTTCTATTTTGAAACTTAAACGCTTTAGCGGCTGCCTTTTGTGTAGTTTGCAATATTTGCCTTTATTTATCTGAAACTGAAGTCTCATGTTCCTTAAGTACATCTACCCTGTTGAACTTATTATGGGAAATAAATATTTAAATCAAAACAAGCTGCTAATTATTTCATATTTTACTTGTGAGCAACGGCACATTTAAATCTTACAAATATAGTTATTTGGCTTATATCGTGATATATATCGTTATCGCCTGAAATGAAAAAAACATATCGTGATATGAAAAAATCTTATATCGCCCAGCTCTACTTTACATTTAAAACTATGTAAAAAACGAGTAGAATCAAAATTTCTGTGCAATTAAATTATATAATCTTAAATATCAGGCCTGAATATTTTTTTTCCCCCAAACGGACACCCTGAAAACACACACACACACACACACACACACACACACACACACACACACACACACCAATAGACAAGTCAAAAAACATTTTTTTAAAAATCGTATTCTAAAATGTCTTTTGTTCCTTACAGAGAAACTACATTGCATACTGTAAAAGGTAAAGAACCAGTGTTTTGACTAACACATAAAACATTTTATATATTATTTTTCACAAATAAATCTTCTGATCTGAATTCTAGTTTTATTAGAAGAGACATAGTTTTGCACTTTCTTTCTAAATAAAAGCGATGAACTTTTCATTCATTATTGACCGTTTCTGACCCTGGTTCAAGTCTTCTGCAGTTCATCCCAGGCTGAGCATGGAAACAGCACCATGCAACAGCCACTTTACAGACTATAATCCAACAGAGTCCCCCTTTTCCAAAGTGATTGACTGAAACAGTGACTTCACCATTGTATGAAACTGCACAAACAAATAAGCAGGCCTCGTGCTCACACTAGGTCCTGCATGTAAGAACATCGGCAAAGGGGCCTAAGAGATTCTTGTTGAAGATGCACCTAACCCACACCAGGTAAGTGGTGAAGGGCTTAATGTTTTCTGAAAACGTGTAGTTCTGCTGGGGAAGGATATAAGGCATGTAGGTGTTCTCTCCCTGCTCCTGGATCCACACCTCGTACTTCACCTCTCTCACTTTTAGGAATTTCAAATTCCATGGGATCTGCCAAGAGACTGTGAGTTTAGCCTCATTAGTGGTTTGTACTGAAGTTTGACATTTAGGTTCTCTGACCCGGCCCGGATGGACCATGCTGGCCACCTTGGCCTTTTTTAAGCTGGGCTTGGTCTTCATGCCTTCTTTGAGGACTTCCAGGAAGGACGGGATGTCCACTAAAGTGTCCTGATAGATCCGGAAGAGCCACTCTGGGTTGCGGCAGCAAAGGTGCCTGGGGACTTCCTTGCTTGCCTGGATCCGATCCTGCTCCTCTTTGTCCAAGTGAGCAATGCCTCCTTGTTCCCAGGATCTGTCTGGGTGGGTGACAGTATTCTCCTCCTTAGTGTTCCTCCAGGAGATGTAGTGAAGGTCCATGCCTGGAAGGGAGGCAAGAGTTTTATATGGTGTATACTGCTCTGGGTTCACAGCAAAAGGGAACAGCTCCACCACAGCAGCACCTCTAGGGAGGAAGAGTGAGGTAATAAGCTGAGCTCCATGCATGCTGACCAACATGGAAGCGCCGCTGATGACCTCTACAATACTGGGAAAAGACTGCTCTTCCAAGGACACTGTGACCACTCTCATCTGAAACTCTTGGGCCAGCGCCATGATTAGCTCTGCTTCATTCAGTATCAGTCTTGTTGTTGACCGACTGAAAACGACAATGTAGTCATCCTTCTTCTCTTTCTCCTTCTCATCCTCAGCGCTTCCTCCCTCCTTCTCCATCTCCTCTACCCTTGTAATGTTCATTTTGTCCATCAGAGCTCTGGCAAACTGCCTGATCTCATTGCCTGAGACCAAGATGTTAGCTTTGGGCCCCTGTGGTTGGACAAACCCATATTGGTACCAGGTAGTCATTTTGGACAAGCCAACATAAGATTTAGTAAAGCACATGAGCTTTCCAAAGTTCTTAAGCTGTTCTTTGAGAAGCGGTTGCTTACTGCTGAGAAGACGGTAAAGGTCAAAGTGTGGGCCTTCGCCCCAGCCCTCCATGAACACAAGACGAGCCTCGTCATCCAAATCTGAATACTGCTTCATGGTATAGTAGGCTGGGAGGAGGTCGTCGTGGAATACATGCATGAGGTTATCAGGATTAAACCGATTCAGGATCAGTGTTATATCTGGTACAAACACAGGCTTGGGCATAAACTTTAAAGCAGCAGCCGGGAGCTCTACAAAGTTGAAATATTGGGTATTGTGATCTTCTACTGAAGACAAGTCCAGCAGGGCAGGTTGGAAACGTCTGGACCCCAGGTTAGGCAGCATGACAGAGGAATTGGAGTGGAAGAACACAAACTCCTCTGCCTCAGAGCAGTAACAGAGGTAGTCAAAGCGGCAGATGCGGTCAGTGTGCATCTTCCCAGTGCAGACCATGCGGGTGCCGTGTTCCTGAAGTGCCTGCAGAGCAACATGGTAGTCGATACGGGCCTGTGAGACCTCCTGGGACTGCTGTGTCATATGCAGCTCTTCCTCCAACAGAGCAGCATGCTCGCTCAGCTTGGAATATTTCCAAAGGAGAGCTGCGACCACAGACACCAGCAGCCCATTAACAAGTGCACCCACACTCATCCTGCAACCTGCCACTGAAGCCCGCATCACTGCTGCTGCTTAGGACCCACCTCCTGACTCCAACTGGCCTCCAACCTCAGACAGAGGCGACGAGACATCCGCCGCCAGGAGCAAACTTAAAGAGAAGAAGAGATGAGCACAAGTTAAAATATAGACATTAAAAACATTTATTTAAAAATAAAAAGGCATTGTTGCTGCAAGCAATTATCTAATTAACAATATAGCACACAGAGGACAGCTTTGATATAATAACCAAATTAATAGTCAGACCTATAAGGCTGCAGTGCTTTTCATGTAAGCAACACAATATCTGGTGATTCATCTGAACAGATCTCAGCTCTCACCTTTGGGAATAGCGGCTGTTTACCTAAGCGAACAAATGAGACATTTTCCTAACCTTATATCCTCTGTCACCCTCCCTGAATATGTCAAGACAAATTACAGTGCGAGGAGGCACAGAGAAAGGAACAACACTATTGCTTTCAACTCTACTCATCTGCATACTGAGAGAACAAGTGAGTCATTGAGAGACTCAAAATCAAACCAGCGGCTAATAGCAAGCAGCTGCCAGCAGACACACGGCAGCTAGCATGCTAAATACCTACTTGAGGGCTAGCTTGGTTAAAACAACAGATTCTACAATAATCAATTACTTAACATGCTATTCCTCATTTTTGAATGATATATGTACCCAGTGGAGGAGGTTAAATTTAAATTTATACTTTGGTATGCCATGGAGTATGTAATAATAAAAAAAGCCATTTAGAGAGTGAATTGTCCCCTCTCTACAACAGGCCTTATGACAGAAGGTAAACTAAATCAGGTCAGACTAAACTAAGAATGCACACACACAAATTAAGCAAAGTGTCATGAACAACACATCGACATGAACCTAGCCTAGAGAAATGTTTGTTTTTTTAGACACCATCTTCTTTCCAAGGTCAGGACCCATTTATATCTTGCAATGTACGTACTGCTCTAACACCTTTCCAGTACTTTATTTTATCTTGTTCACTGCATCATTTCATTCCTGTTATGTCATATAAAATTTGCACTTTTGTTTTTTGCTCCCTTGTTGTTGCCCTCTTGGACTCCCTGAGTTTGTTGCATGCTGTCTCTCTTCAGCAGGAGTTGACCTGACTCCCTGGGCTATTTTTGACATCCATGCAAGTACAATATGTTATTGGCAACAGGGTCATTTTTTGTGATCAACCTGAATACACACAGCGTAGTGTATGCTGTACAGTGTAGCGAGGAATGCTCAGACCTCTACACTGAAGAGACCAAACAGCCACTTCATAAAGGCACAACACAGAAGAACCACCTCGACAGGACAAGACTTGGCTGTCCATCTGCATCCAAAGGACAAAGGTCACTCTTTCAAGGATGCCAATGTTCACATTTTGGACAGAGAAGACGGATGGTTTGAAAGAGAAGTGAAAGAAGCCATCTATGTCCACTGTGAATGACCATCTTTGAACAGATGGTTTACGATACGAACTGTCTGCCATCGATAATCAAGTTTTGAGATCCCTTCCCAGACGCCTTAACGCCCTCATGACTGGGCTAGGCTTCACAATGGGTTCACCCGAAACCTTGGCTGATTGTGACCCACACCCGTTTTCATACCTTGGCTCGTGTGATTAGGTAGAGGATCAATAGGGGGTCCATGACCCTCTTGTGGACACTCCCATAGGGCTTAAAATCTGGGACTCTCCACCAATTGCTCTTAGCAAGCTTCTTCAAGCTTCTCGGATGAGAGGTGAAGCAGCTTCAAGGAAACTTAAAGAACGCTTTTCTTTCAAAGCTCCTTAGACTATGATGACCTGGATGACTGAGAACCTTCATAGACAAATACAGGCAGTCCAAAACGCGGCAATGAACAGCTGCTGCAGAGAATAAAGAAAAGTTGCACCAGCTCGACCTACTCTAGGTCTTAGGTAAAGTCTGCCATAATATGGCATTCTTGGTCCAAGCTTTTAAAAGTTGAAGCATCTCGTTTTATTATTTTGTTCTCCGGATGACGACCAGGACAGTATGTCGCTAGCTGGGATGTATCTTGACCAATCTGATGATCATAGCATTTATCTCTTCAGCTAGCTTCATAATTCTCATACAACAATTCTGGTTTTAAAAATGTCACTAGCTCATCTTTATTTTCCAAGCTGCTGTCTTTCAAACCCAAAATGTTACTCTGCAATATACACTAACGGTCAAAAGTCTTAGAACACCCCAATTTTTCCAGTTATTTCAATTCAAGTTGTTCAAGTCCAATGAATAGCTTGAAATGGTACAAAGGTAAGTGGTAAACTGCCAGAGGTTAAAAAAAAGGGTACCAAAACTAAAAAATAATATACATTTCAGAGTTATACAAAAAGGCATTTTTCAGGGAACACAAAATGTGTTAACAATTTAAAGCGGAGGTTTAAATTGTTAACACCAGCTTTAAGGCTGACCAAGCCTTAAAGCTGGTGCTACTAATTCCTACAGCTGTTCTAACTTTTCTGGATTACTTACAACACCCTCTGCATAAAAGCAGTGTTGGAACACACTGTGATACCATACCCTCGTGAGCATCAGTTGAACAGTATTGTACTGCAGAAAGTAGTGTGTTACTACAAAAATGGCGAGAAAAAGGCAATTAACAATGGAAGAGAGACAGACCATCATAACACTTAAAAATGCAGGTCTTTCCTACAGAGAAATTGCAAAGAAAGTCAAGGTGTCAGTGAGTACAGTTTCCTTCATCATCAAGAGACACTCAGAAACTGGGGCAAACTCTGACAGAAAGAGGTCTGGCAGACCCAGAGCCACAACTGAATCAGAGGACAAGTTTCTGAGAGCTAACAGCTGGCGTGATAGGCGGCTCACAGGACAACAGGTTCAAGCACAGCTTAATAGTGGTTGTAGTAAGTAAGCCTCACTTTCAACTGTGAAGAGGAAGACTTCAAGCTGCAGGTCTGACAGGACGAGTTGCAGCAAGAAAGTCATTGCTTAAGATGTCATTATAAGACAAAGAGGCTTGCCTGGGCTTGACTCAGGGGGCTGAATAATTACGCACACCCCACTTTTCAGTTATTTATTTGTAAAAAATGTTTGGAATCATGTATGATTTTCGTTCCACTTCTCACATGTACACCACTTTGTATTGGTCTTTCACGTGGAATTCCAATAAAATTGATTCATTTTTGTGGCTGTAATGTGACAAAATGTGGGAAAGTTCATGGAAAGTTCACAGTCTCAAGAGTTAAACTCCATCGAGCTGGTTTGGGATGAACTGGACAGAAGAGTGAAAGCAAAGCAACCTACAAGTGCCACACATTTATGGGAACTTCTGCTGATATGGGAAGAACTTTGTGAAGAATATTTGATTTCAATTGTAGAAAGCATGCCACAGGTGAGTTCAGCTGTTATAGCTGCCAAAGGTGGCTACTAAGATGAGTCAAAAGTTTTGGGGTGTTCTAAAACTTTGGACCAGTAGTGTGATATGTAATATACTGTGCATATATATATGAAAAAATGTGTGGCGGAAACAAAGTTAGTTTTTATAAGCAGCATCTGCAAACAGTTGCTTTATATGCAAATATATACACTGAACTCAAAAGAGGAAACATGCAGGTCATGAAGACTACAGAGGAAAAGGATTTGTCTTTATTCCCTTAAAAAAAAATTCCTTCCTGTAAAATAAGCCAATAAAGAATGCCTAATGCCATTTCCCATGACAAAATGTCACAGAAGAAGCACAATGAATGGGAATCAAAGCACCATATACAGAAGCTGATGCAGCAGTCAAAATAAAGTGAAACGAAGTGTGAAGAGGAGGCTGCTAGTGAGGCACGCAGCCTGCATGCGCTTTTTGCTCCACAAGGACAAGGGTGCACAAGACAAGGCTTGCAGTGCCAGCAGTCCTGTTTAATCTCTCTGACTGCACACTGGCTCCCACAGGGATGCATGTGAATGCCCCCTGCAATTGAGCCAAGAAACCAAAGGCTTCAAAATGTCAAAGCCACTACAAGATACCACAGCATGCACAAAACACTCTCATTTGCATCGCTATGTATTACAGGCTGCAAACAGAGACCTGAACAACTGTAAGCTGCTACCTGGATCTGGTCACATCACAGAGCTAAAGTAAATCCAAAACATGGAAGTGCTTTCCAAAGTCTGATGTCTCTGTGTATACTTACATGTATTTGCAGTCATTTAAACTGACTCTTTGGCAGTGTGATGGAGAGAGCCAATATAGTGCCCAAGAATAAGAATGTTGAAATAAGGAAAAGGTCACAGCAGTCACCAAATATAATCAAATTTGAGTTAAGGTCTGGCTCCTCAGCAATGGTTATACAGAGTCATATTCTTTTTCTGTGTGCAAATATACATATTGACTTTCCTACTCTCAATCCAGGAGTCAGAGTTGGCGTTATGATGATGATGATGATGATGATGATGATGATGATGATGAAGATGATGTACTGTACTGTCCAAAATATTTGTCTAAAATTTCCATATGTGGTTAAAGTGATTAAGATCTGGTGACTCTATAAGCCTTAGCATATGGCATTTCATTGATCCGTTTTTTTTAAACCATTAAGTGACTTACCATGCCCTGTGCATGATGGCACATTGTTATCTCGAAAGACAGCTTTCCCTTCACAATAGAAATGGATCGTAGGATAAGGATAATCACTCAGAAACACAGTGCATTGATTTGCTGTGACCATTTCCCCCCAGGACATAGGTGGACCCAATTTGTCCCTGCAAAATGACACTCGCAGCTTAACAGACCGAGCAGGCCCCCTTCTTATAGACATGGGTTCAGGCTTTTAAAAGGTGTGTACTGACAAAAAGAGACAAAAGCCCTATTTCCATTACTACCTACTTGGTTCAACTCGGCACAGTTTGCTAAGGTTTACAGGGTTTTCCATTAGGTCATAGTACGATGTACCAGGCACTATTTTAGTACCTGCTCCCCCGGGGTTCCAAGCGACCTGAGCAGATACTAAAATGTCAGACTGCATGTCACCGATTGGCGGATGAGTAGTGTCCCTCCATGAGTCATGAGAGTGTCTTGTTCATGAAAATTAAAACCGCCATTTTTAAAACCTGGCAACAAGGGAAATGGCTACAAAAAATGACTCTGTGTTTCCTCGAGTCTCACGAAAAGCCACAGACCGAGCAGTAGGTCGGCTCGACATCCACCTTTTTTGTAGCATTTGTGTCGCATATTAGTTACGTTGCGGTACACCCGGACGCATTGCTATGACGACAACCAAGCATGTTAAGTAGTAACGGATTGTAATGGAAAACCAGTCGATACGGGTCGAGTCATGGCGAATCGATCCAAGATACTAATGGAAAAGGGGCTTAACAGCAGTGGTGACAAAGGACTGCAGAATCTCAACAAAATCCGAGCTACTAGAGATCCCAAGTTATACTTTTCTCAAGTGACTTAAGCGTCTATGACTACAGTCAGCTACAAAAGAATTCATATCAAATGAATCCACTTCATGTGGACAGCGTATAGGGCAGTTTAATTAAAAATATTTAATAATATACCCTTTATTACGGTATAAACAAAATAAAGAGTTGTTACCCAATATGGATCAAATCATACAGACACTGAAACTTTGCTTGTTTTAAACATTTCCCCTGCTCATTCAGAGATCCTTTCCTACCATGTTTTCAATCTAAAATTGAAAGCAGCATATGAAATATTCAGTGAATATCTTCCTAGCGATGAGCTGTAGGGATGGTGGAATTGTGAACTGAGCAAGAGCGAATGCTGTAGCTTTGAAAGGCTTACCTGGCCTCAGTCAAATGACTTTATGTCACTTGATGTGCAAATATAGTTTAGCATTACATGAAGACTGTGTATTTTGTCTCTTAAAACGTCCCTTCACTTTTTGCAGTTTGATGTCTTGTAGAATTTATTTCAAATAAATTAAATTTTCTGTCACGATTCCACACAAAATAATCCCTTCAGATATCACAACTGTAATTACAGCCAAAGTACTGAACTAAGAATGTGAAACATTTCTAAAACCCTTCTGTCGTTATGACTTTAAGCCATTTAAAATGAGAATCAAAACAAAATGTGAAAACAAAATATCTACAAAAAGTGAAGAATATTTAACATTTTTTGATGATACCTTCTACTGCACATTGACCAGTATGAATAAGCCATGACTGTAAGGTTGATTACAATAAAAAATGTTCATTTCTTTGTGCCATTAAATTGTGTAAAACAATAATGCAATATAATCACATCATAATATTTAGAATCTACTGAAATTAAGTAACTGATGTTTATCTCTTGCAGGTTCAGCCTTGGTCACTTTCCTCAGATGAGCCTGTTCTCATATTACATTAATATACTCAAAAGGAATCCGGATATTTGGAGAAATGTGATTAAGGCAGGACATGAGAGAACATGTTTACCTAGTTACTGTAATACTATTGTTAAGATGCAGTAGTAGATCAGATCCCCCCCTCTTGCCTCTCCCAGCCATTACTCCCCTACTGTAAGAAGGCACCTTCTAAGTGACACAAGTGATGAGGCTTACTTTGCTCTACTGCCAACAAATGTTTGCTATGGAAATTTGCTCTTTGCATCCAGCTGTGCTGAAACGGAGCCAGTAATATTATTTTGAAACACTAATGTTTTGTTTCCACAATTATGAATGAATTTGTAAACTGGTTAATTTTGCTAATTGTGCTCATCAAGCAACCATAACTATCCTTTAAGACACCCAACACCCTCAATGTGTCTGAAATTCCATACTAACATAATATTTAGCATGGTTAAATAGTATGTGAGCAGTTTTTAGTATGCCCCTAACCTTAATATGTATCCTGTAGTGAAAAGTTTGATCTTATTTGCAGAATGGTAGAGCATGCCAGCACTGGCACTGGCCTTACAAGCACAATGCACATTATCAGTTGCAGTGGTGTAAACCACACCTCCACTGGACTTTAGAGCAGTGTAGATCTGTTCTCTGGAGTGATGAATCACAATTCTCCATCTGGCAATCCGATGAATGAGTCTGGTTTTGGCAGTTGCTAGGAGAATAGTACTCTAATTGCATTGTGCGAAATGTAAAGTTTGGTGGAGGGTCATTATTTTGTGAGGAGTTGGGCTCAGCCCCTTAGTTCCCATGAGAGGAACTCTTAATGCTTCAGTATACCAAGACATTTTGGACAATTTCATGCTCCAAAATTTGTGGGAACTGTTTGGTGATAGCCACTTTCTGTTTCAATGTGATTCCACACCAGTGCACAAACCAAGGTCCATAAAGACATGGATGAGCGAGTTTGGTATTGAAGAACTTGGCTGGCCTGCACAGAGTCCTGACCTCTGCTTTTAGCAGCAATATAGTGTAAGTGACATTGCTTGATGAACAGACTGAACAAGCTTTTGTGAGGAAATTCGAGAGATCACTAGAGCTCATGTTTAACCAAAAATTAAATATTAAATAGTTGTCATAAATGTTTACCTGGCCACTGCAGAAGTTAATAATAGCCTATGACTAATAATAAAACAATAACATTATTGTTATCGTTATTAGGCAGCAAACTTATCATTCCTGTCCTTATGCATTGATAGACTGTGTTAATTTACACAGAGGGCACATTTTATTTTGTCCAAAAAGTGTTTCTCTTAAAGTCCCAGATTCAAACTGAGAAAAGCCTACCAGCACCTAGACAGAAATAGCGGCAGCCTTACTTTACCAACTTTATTGATCAGCAACAAAAAAATGGTGCCAAGTCGCTAGATGCAAAACACTACATCAGACAACCTACAAATACTGCTGCTGAAAATTATATTGCGCATTTTCTGGATATTGATAGAGTTTGAAATATTAGTGCTGTCATAATCATAAGAAGACTTTAAGTGCATACATATATTGTCTTACTTTGTTATACGAAACATACATTTTATATTTGTTAATCATAATTGTTTCTGTTCGATTTTAGGTGAAAAGCCTTCAATAACCTGATTCGTAACACGTTTTTCCATTAGGGTTTTCACAACGTAGAATTTAAAACTTGATAACAACACCCAGGAAAATACTTGATACCATTTTCGGTACCACCAGGAGATTGTGACCTTATCTTGAAACAACAGAAGCAATGGCGAATAAGTCATATCTCGAAAAAGCTAACTTGTTAATTTTCAACCCGTTTTCCCAATTATCAGTTAGATTTACCAGAAGTATTTCAGATTAAGATCAATACCAAATCTCTTCTGACACTTAAATTATGTGGTAATTGTATATATAACTTGAAAGGAAAGCTGTTGGCTACTGTGGCCTGTATTGAAAAAGGTTAAATCCGGTCTCCGAGATTTGAACTTGTCCCAAATTTTTAGTAGACCATAGCACTTATGGTATCAATTTGAAACTCCTACAAACATCAGTGTCCATATGTTGCCCACCCACCCCACCTGGTAGGGTGACGACAATACCCCATGCCTTTTACAGCTGAAGGGGGAAAATGACTGGAAAAAAAAAAAACAAAAAAAAAAAAACAATCAAATTATGGTTTTATGATTACATGTATTCTGCATGCAAATCAATTTCATGTTCACATGCGTCAAAATGGTCCATAACTTCGGGCTCATGTGCATATGCTGCCCCCCATACAGCTGCATTCCACGTGAGTGAAAGTCACGTATTGATGACTAATATCACGTCTCGTTTCCTTTTGACTGATAATTAAATCTGTAATTTGGGGGCTTTGAAAGCGGGAAACATCATCAAACACGATAATAGCAGGTTACAGTATTTACTAATTCTTAAGGAATTTTAAAACAAATAAAATCTATGTTGTGCTTTTTTTTAGAAAGAGACCAGACATGATCCACAGCCATTCTCCACCATCCAGAGTCGTATGGATCGTCTCCTCCATCAATTGATGGAGAAATGCGAACAGTGTGTGGCTTCATACTGGTTTAAAACAGCAAGGGCAATATTGCATCCTCGATCATTTGTAGCATATTAAGGGCCTACAAGTTCAAATATTTGGGGTTCCTTTTAAGAAAAAGATTTGGTTCTTAAGCTGCCAAATATTACACTTCATTCTTTACTCATTTATTCCATCTTCTCAATTACAATCACTGTATACAACAGTATCAAAGGACCCCTGCTCCTCAGAACCCCCCATTACTTCTCACCAATTGCATTAACATCCACTGTCATGGGTCTATACAAAACCTAGCCTGCATCAGTTTTGCATACAGGATCTAGAATCATCAGGCATCTTTGCATCCCCTCATTGCTCCAACACCTCACATCTACTTTCTTTTTTTCTTTTTTTTTACTGTCATGTGTTTCCTCAGGAACACATGACAGTAAAAATAGGCACATAATTATTATCAACCATCTACACCAACACCGGGGCCCTTCAGGAGGTCCTCAGTCCTTTCCCATCTATTCATTCTCATCTGTCCTCACATAATACAAACATTCAGATGACCGTGCCATATTGGGACTAATCAACAACAATAGCGCTGTTAAGAGCCTATCAACACTCTCACTTTCTCACTTTAGTGGTGCTCCAACAACTACTTCAAACATGTGAGAAAAAAAGAAACCTGGTTGTTAACACATAAAACAAGCTCCCAAACAAACTACATCGATCATAAAACTGGTCAACAGTTTTAGATATCTTGAATTCTGATTTAATCTTCCCACTATTAAAACCCTGTATGTACTAATGTATACAAAGGACTTTAAAACTGATAAGACTTAAAGCATACGCATAGTCTTCTTTGCACTTTTGAACAAATTTATTTGCAGTTTTCTAAAGCCAAATGACAACTTATTTAAAAGTTCTACATAAAGACATGTCACAAAACAAACTAATGTTTATTGAAACTACAACTGTCACACAAATGTTAAGATAGAGCATTATGTAATTAGCCTGTTATAACTGCTGTTTTTCTGCTTGTTGAACAGCCTGAAAGTAGTAATGAGTTAGAAGAAGTACAAAAAAACCCCTCATTTGTGTAAATCACAAATGTATGAATTACCATCATGTACTTTTAGTTCATCAAAGGATATCCATTCACTTATGTTTCACAATGATGTTGGATTTTTAAATGGCTAAGTTGGATTGTGACAGGCTAAACTATTTACCTTCAGTGTATCTGTTTCCTGCTGCTATGCCACACAGATGCTCTGGCTTTGTTGCACAGTATGCCAAATTTCGTTTGGCTTGTGCTTCATTAAACAACAACTTTTCTGGTCGAAATCTAGCTTTGCATTTTTTGCAACACGGAAGACAGACACCCACTACTGTGCTTGTTTTCCCCCCACAGCTAAAAATACATTTTTACAATGTAATAAGAGGTTTTTAATTGTTGATTATATAATTATATATAATTGTAATTATTTTTGTACTGTACTAATGCCCACATAAATAAATTCTGTGCATTTAACCTATCTAGTCTAGTGGTAGGACTAGTGGACAGACACCATGGCTCTATCTGTAAGCCCGTGCAAGTCAAGGCTCCCAAAGAAAAGTCACAATAAGAACATACAATCTCCACAGAGAAAGGCCCTACGCTGGCCCAGGTTCAAACCCAGGTATCAGTGCTGACCACACAGACATGCTCCCTTTATTTTTGTGTAAAGATGTGAAAAATAAAAATACCTCTCTGGGACAAAGACTTTTCTGTCTATGCATCATGGACTCAGGTCTTTTTAAAGAAAAAAAAATAGATGTCATTAAAAATATTAGACATTTTTTTAAACCATAACTAATCAGGCTACAAAGCTCTGAGAAGAAACACAATTAGCGAGTTCATCACTATGAGCAACCATTACTTGTAGTCGTTTGATTTATCATTAATGTGAAAATATAATAATAGAACTTAAAAGACATACCTGATAAAAGCACTAAAAACTAGTTGAATAATGAGCACGCAGCTGCTACTTTTTAAAAACACAGCAGCCTGAATTCTAACAGCAGCTGTGTCAGCCTGTAACAACAGAGCCCCCTGTTAGCCTAATTCCATCAGCATGTGACTTTGCAGTCATTTTCTAGCAGCCAAATATTTACAACAGATTTAATAAATGCAAGGATTGGGGTAGTCAAAGGCTGATTTCACTATGATGAAATTCTGCACTAGTTTTGACGCTTATTTTCCTAATTTTCAAATAAAATTTCAAAAGCAGGGCTGAGCACACTTCACTGCACAGTAATGCGGCTCACTCTCTCATTGCTGAGCTAAAAACCACAGCACAGGCTACCAGACTAGTTCGAAAATCTTTTCGTACATCAGCACTTCTCTGCCCAATAAACCTTGCGGCAGTGTGCCTACATGTATAATAATTTTCTTCAAGCTGCCTAAAGTATGCATGAAATGGCATCTATACAGTATATGAAGCAATGTGGAAAATATATTTTTCAAAGAAGACATGATTTGGGAGCAAAAGTGGTCTATGCATGAAAATAGCTTCAGCTTGTTTTATAGCTTTAGTCTTCAAGTAAAACAAAGGACAATATAGCTATTTTTGGTCTAAATTGCAAAACAATGTTTAAACAGCTTATTTTATGCTTGAAATATAAAATATGTTAAATAGATGCAAGAAAATTATTCAACCCAATCTACCAGTGAGGCCAATAACCTTTTCCTTTGCATTAAAACAAAATAATATTGGCTTGATGCAGCATTGCAGGCTGACACCACATAATTGCATCATCAGTAATACTTAACAGTACTGCTTTCATAAGACATCTACAGCTTAGTCTGTGCTGCATCCACATTAATGTAGAAACCACTGATGTCTGGTTCCTTATATGTTGTACCACACTACACATTACATGGAAAAAAATAAAATAAAAAACAACAACAACAAAAAGACCCAGCCACTATGAAAACGTGAAAGCAGGAAAGGATTTTTGTGTCATACATCAGGTGAGCAGTTTTCATTCATTAAATCATGAATCCCTGTGATTTTCTAGAACTCGTGACATGAGCACTTCTTTAGACCAGCTTGGACTGGGGATTGATCAGTGGTACAAAAAAGAGGGAAAATCTGTCTCTAAGCTCTGTATGTACTAATGTTGATAAAGCAAAGAACGGTCAGCATCATCAAATGTTGATAAATTTGGAAGGGAACTATTCAACAGCTAACTAATGCTAAAATACTCTATTTTAATCCATTCAAGACAATGACAGTCTCATTAACTACTGGACAATACAATCCATCCATCTTCTTCCGCTTATCCGGGGCTGGGTTGTGGGGGCAGCAGCCTAAGCAGAGAAGCCCAGACCTCCCTCTCCCCAGCCACCTCCTCTAGCTTGTCCGGGGGAACACCAAGGCATTCCCAGGCCAGTCGAGAGATATAACCTCTCCTGGGTCTGAACCGGGGCCTCCTCCCTGTGGGACATGCCCGGAACACCTCATCCAGGAGGCACCCAGGAGGCATCCTTACCAGATGTCCGAACCACCTCAACTGGCTCCTTTCGATGTGGAGGAGCAGCACAACTGGCTTCTCACTTCTCTAAGGGAGAAGCTGGCCACCCTTCGGAGAAAGCTCATTTCCGCCTCTTGTATCCGCAATATTGTTCTTTCGGTCACTACCCACAGCTTGTGACCATAGGTGAGGGGAGGGACGTAGATCGACCGGTAAATTGAGAGCTTCGCTGTTACACTCAGCTCTCTCTTCATCACGACAGACCGGTACAGCGTCCGCATCACTGCAGCCGCAGTACCAATCCGTCTGTCAATCTCCCGCTCCCTTCGTCCCTGACCCAGAGTGGGCACTCCACCCTTTTCCAGCTGAGGACCATGGCATCCGATTTGGAGGTGCTGATTCTTATTCCCACCGCTTCACACTCAGCTGCGAACCGTTCCAGTGCGAGCTGGAGGCCATCACCCAATGAAGCCAACAGAGCCTCATCATCAGGGTACTATCTATTCAATTCAATTTTATTTATATAGCGCCAAATCACAACAACAGTCGCCTCAAGGCACTTTATATTGCACAGTAGATCCTACAATAATAGATACAGAGAAAAACCCAACAATCATATGACCCCCTATGAGCAAGCACTTTGGCGAAAGTGGGAAGGAAAAACTCCCTTTTAACAGGAAGAAACCTCTGGCAGAACCAGGCTCAGGGAGGGGCGGGGCCATCTGTTGCGACCGGTTGGGGTGAGTGAAGGAAACCAGGATAAAGACATGCTGTGGAAGAGAGACAGAGATTAATAGCAGGTACGATTCAATGCAGAGAGGTCTATTAACACATAGTGAGAAAGGTGACTGGAAAAGAAAAACTCAATGCATCATGGGAATCCCCCAGCAGCCTACGTCTATTGCATCATACCTAAGGGGGAGGATTCAGGGTCACCTGGTCCAGCCCTAACTATATGCTTTAGCAAAAAGGAAAGTTTTAAGCCTAATCTTAAAAGTAGGGTTAGGGGTTAGCATTTTGGATTAATTGAAGGCTTTTCAGGGAGTTTTTAGGACTTCCTGATAATAATTAATTACAGTAGTCCAGCCTGGAAGTAATAAATGCAATGGAAGTAATTCAGGATCACTCTGAGACAGGATATTTCTAATTTTAGAGATGTTGCGCAAATGGAAGAAAGCAGTCTTACATATATGTTTAATATGTGCATTGAACATATCTTGGTCAAAAATGACTCCAAGGTTCCTCACAGTGTTACTGGAGGCCAAGGTAATGCCATCCAGAGTAAGAATCTGGTTAAATACCATATTTCTAAGATTTTCAGGGCCGAGTACAATAACCTCAGTTTTATCTGAATTAAGAAGCAGAAAGTTAGCGGCCATCTAGGTCTTTATGTCTTTAAGACATTCCTGCAATTTAACTAATTGGTGTGTGTTATCTGGCTTCATGGACAGATAGAGTTGGGTGTCATCTGCATAGCAGTGAAAATGTATACTATGTCTTCTAATGATACTGCCTAAGGGAAGCGTGGCTCAAGAGTTGGGAGTTCGCCTTGTAATCGGAAGGTTACCGGTTCGAGCCCCGGCTCGGACAGTCTCGGTCGTTGTGTCCTTGGGCAAGACACTTCACCCGTTGCCTACTGGTGGTGGTCAGAGGGCCTGGTGGCGCCAGTGTCCGGCAGCCTCGCCTCTGTCAGTGCGCCCCAGGGTGGCTGTGGCTACAACGTAGCTTGCCATCACCAGTGTGTGAATGTGTGTGTGAATGGGTGAATGACTGGATATGTAAAGCGCTTTGGGGTCCTTAGGGACTAGAAAAAAGCGCTATATAAATACAGGCCATTTACCATTTACCATTTTAATGTGAACAGAATTGGTCCTAGCACTGAACCCTGTGGAACACCACATATCTAGTACTTCCCTGGTGGGGAAGGCTGGTCAAGTTTCTGTTGTGGCAGTCTTCCAGACTCCATCTCTGGTGTTTTAAATTTTTGCTGGCAATAGAAATCCCTCTAATCTCAAGATCTGCCTCAAAGCCGAGTACTGCAGGTTCTACAGCCAGAAAGTGTAAGGTCACTTGACTGAGGTTGCAGAGGTGAACAGGGATTGTCATTGAAAGCTGAAGTCCAACCAAAGTATAACAACTGGAGAAGCTTTGGTGGACAATGTGATGAGTTTATGTAAATAACTATATACCAGCTTTCTCAAGTGTAGTTTTCCTATGGACTCAGGAGTACATAGAATGATCCTTGAACATTTCGTTCTTCTTGTTACAGGTCAATTCACCTCCTTTTTGAACTATCAATCACTGCTCTCTCCATGCTAACACCGGTGTTACTGGGTTACTCTGGAGATGGTAAGCACCCTGATGATGTGGAAGGTAACCCGGGGCAGTATTTAGCATTTTAATGGGGATCCTGGAAAACCGTGAGGTCTCTGGGAGGAGTGGCAGCAGTAGCCTGTGCACTGTAGCTGTTCAGCTGGTTCCAGCTGTTTATCATTCCTCATAGCTCACCATCCCTTCCCTTTTAGAGGTAACCATCTCTCTTTTTCTATATCTTTTTCTACTTTGAAAATCACCTCAGAGGGCCTACCCTGCCTCTTTCAAAAACAGATTGAAAAAAAGAAAAACAAACACTATATGTTTTTCGTTCTCTTCAGCCACTTGATTGCTGAGCTCTTCTGGCTGTGATGATGTGTCCTTATTTGTTGTCATCTTTATTCCTGAACTAAATGTGGCCTGTCAGATTGGATCAAGCTGCCTGGAGCTCAGTGTGGCACCAAAGAGAATTAACGGCCCAGTAGTCGTTATCTGGCTGTACAAAGACAAGTCACATAGTCTTTCTCTCACTTTGCATCTCTTTCTCAAATACATTTGGACAGACAGTTATATACACTTTGTTGGGTTACATAAATGCACTGCCATGCCATCCAGTATGGAGGTACAAAATCAGCCGGCTGCTTCATCATGGCTGGTAGCATGTCAGAAAGTCTTCCAGGTCTGTGTTTGACACATCACATGTCTACCCAATTGCCTAGATCAAACTGAGACCGATTACTTGACTGTTTGATAGCCAGCTCTTTAACAACATTTTCTTGCTTCCCTATATCATTTGCTAACAGTGACCCACTGTGCCTTCTGCAATACAGCAGATATAACATTAAGGCTTTTGTGCTGTCCCTTCTCCCCCAGGGACACAGGCAATGCAGAGGCTGGCGTGGACAATCTGCAGAATGTGTGTGAGTAAGTGACAGACAGACAAAAAAGGAACAAAGTGAGAAGGACAACCTCTGAAAACACTGCAGCACAGCACTTCAGCGCTGCCTCAGGACAACAGGCAATATTCCAGAGAAGGGACCGAAATAGAACAGGAAAAAAAAAAAAGCTGGATGAACACTTAAGGATATCTGCCAGTGAACAAGCTCTCAAGTTGCTGATCCTATCCGTTTTGGAGGCTTGGGAGTCCTGTAAATTTAGAAGGATTTTCTTCCATACAAATTTGTGGAGGGCATGGTGGCAGGGGAAGAAAATCTTGAGCATTCTTTGGTGTTAAACTACCGTTAAAGGGTATGTCTATTTTCACTATAATTAGAATTGTCTGCAAATAGTGACATATTAGTCCTTAGTTGTTAAGATTAACATTATCACGCCTGTGTGCAGCAAGGATGATGCGGACAATATCAAAATCTGTGTCAGGATGAATTAAAGGTATGATTTCAGTCTGAAGACATCTGCTGCCAGCTCTGCACAACTGAAGTTAAAGTTCCCACAAGAAAATCTGACTACAAACTACTCCAGCATCATTTATCTACTTACTAAAATTGCTGCTTTGTTTGTCATCTACCGTTAAACTGTTCCTTTGTCTGAATCATTGATCTTTATCTGAAGTCTATTTTTTCACTTCTCTGTAACAGCAGTCTTAGCAGTTTGAGAGATTTCCTCACAGTTTCATTTCTTGGAAAAAAGAAATGGCAGGAGATGCCATTAACTAGTCAAGAATTTATATTCTCTGCTGTAGCTAAGCATACTAAAAATAAACTAGTGCTAAAAGCTTTAAAATCCCTTACAGTCAATTAATCCTGAAAGTAATTAACATACATGACAAGACTCACTAGTCCTCGAAACAATATCATCCATCCATTCATATTAGAGATGGCACGATACCACTTTTTTATGTCCGATACCGATATCATAAATTTGGATATCTGCCGATACCGATATGAATCCGATATAGTGTGTTTTTTAATCAATAAAACTGTTTTTTTAATATCTTGCTGCATTTTGTATAACTTCATACTCAAGTTAAATAAACAACAACACTAAAGCTATTCTGTTATACCTGCATGCAAAAAATACACTGCACACAAAATATTTCATAGTTCAGCAAAACTGATCAATCTAATAAACTTAAACCTACTCCATCCTCCATATTCTGGTATTTTAAAGAGTACATAGCAGAAATATTAAGCAACCTTAACTAATAGGGTTGCAAACTCCCAGCAAAAAAAAATAGGGAACCACCCCCCACCCTCCACCTCATGATGCTTAATCGATGTAATCAACTTTAATTTGATGCAGGGTGAAAAAAAAAATGCACAGAAATAAATTATTTTTCAAGAATAATTAAATAGATTCAACATCTTTCTTCAACAGAATTGCAGAATTCACAGATGGTATCTTCCCAAAGGAAAAAGTACTATAGCTTACTAGGGTATATTAGACTTAACAGTTACTATATACAGTAATGGACTTCTATACATTTTACATCAGATTAAAACTTTGGGTGTAAGATTCAGATAATTATTTATTAAAAGCTAGACATTTTAAATGAGAATAAGAAAGAAAAGTATGTCTTTGTGCCCCCTTTTCCCTGTTAATGCCCTATCGGCCCCCCTGGCTAAACTTTGCTAGATCCGCCCCTGCACAGTTACCAGCCGTCAGCTACTTAGAAAAGGATCCTGGTGTAGAAAGTAATATTAAATAAATTCTAACAACAGCTTATCAAGCTTAAACGTGCTGCTGTTGTTCAGCCGCTGGTTTCCTCTTTCTGGTGCAAAGTGGGCCAAAAACAAAGAAGAGAGACGGACTCGCGACAGAAAAGCCGATCAGCTGATCATTAAGCAGTTTCACGATTGAAGTAGCCGCAGGAAGGTGAGGGAGAGAGAGAGGCAGTCGCTCCATATATCGGTTGTTAAGCTTAACATGGGAACGCTTTACAAACATTCAGAGATGAACTTACACACTTGCTTTACTTCTCTCTGGGATAACTTCCTCGAGATGAAATGCCGGATTGGTAGTGAGGCTACAGCCGCTCTATCACATGAGGCACACTGCTCCAACATGCTACGGTTATGAGCCGAGTTACGCCGTGTCACAAGTTTTGTGAGGTGCTTTTTTGATATTTAATGGATCGGATTACATTTTTTATTTCTCGCCGATATCCGATCCAGTAATTTACGTCAGTATCGGACCGATACCGATACGTAATATCGGATCGGTCCATCTCTAATTCATATATGTACTTACAGTCACTTAACAGGGTCACATGGGCAGCATTCCAAGCACAAAGGGATGTCGGTGGTTTCAGAGGCAAAAATAAAATAAATAATAGATAACCACAATTTAGTACCACCTTTACAGTTAATTCTAAATAGATATTTTCCTTCTGTTCTTAATGAAGGCTCTGGCAAATGTATACTTCTTGTCCCTGACACTTTAGGTAGGCCAAAAGAAATATCAGGTCAGTTAGAAATCCAAATCTTAGGAGCTTAAAAGCTTACTGCCTTTTTCACAGGATCTCCATGCATAATTCATAGCCACTTTGAGATAATCAGAGGTTTCACTAACTTCTGTATTGCTCTGAAACCCAAACAAAGAAGGATTTCTTTAAACTACAGCCTAAACTGCATTTAAAAATGCAATGAGTGTTTGAAAACCTGGGAGCCTGCAGTGGTCATATGCGATAGAGCCTTGTAAGAAACTAAATGGAAGACAGTCCTGGATGATTCCCAGAAACGAGCTTCAGACCAACCACCTAGTCTTTATACTATACATCATTTCTGGTGTAAAATAGAGAAATAATTTTAGGAGACACTTCTGATAAAGCACCGGTTGGTCATACCTATACCAGGAACAGGTTTCAATGGGTTCGCATTGGAGCCTGTTAGAAGATGAGACTCAGAGCTTCTTCCATTTGGAGCCAAAGCCTTCCAAGTAACATATGTTTGTGTTGTCCTACACACTCTGAAAGCACTATGAACCAAGCCAAACCTAACAAAATACTATATGAAGGTTTTCTGGGGTGCCACGATTTTACTATAAACACAGCAACAAACGTCCAATGTCATGGGTTTAGGAGCTGGTAAGAGAAACATGAGCCAGCTGTCATTCATTCAAGTGTCAGACATCAAAGTCTTTTATAAACTGTCTCAACAGCACCCAAATTAGAGAGCCTGAACTTAGGGAATTGGAGCATAATTATTCAATGAAAGAAAAGAAAAAGATGATTTTTGAATAGGAATAGGTAACATAAGGTATCCCACATTGGCTTCAGCCCCAGTATAATTGCCACAAATGGCTTGTTACAGTCTTCTGAAGCCAAAAGGCCAAAACCACCCACAGGTACTTCCCAGCTGTAGTGGGTATTCTTGAGCTTATAATCAACACACCATTATATGGGTCAACTGCTCTGAATATGAGCTGGTTAGGAGACAGTACAGAAACTTTACCTCCTACGCTAACATAATCAGAGCCTTATAAAATACAGCTTCTGCTGGCTCACTGTTCTACTTTGCTGACATGGGACCAAACTAACTGAGTTCTTGACCTTCTTTCACAGAACGTTGATTTCAAGTGTACCCCTAGTGTTTACCAGAGAGTTACAGACCTCTATCTGGGGCGATGGAGTGGTCAGAGTTCATCAATTTCTATAAACAACCTATAAATTTAAATAACCAACTAAGTCTCAGCAGACCTACCTCTCCCCTGAGTCTAACTACAACTCCATCACTGCAGCAGCGGATGAACCACTTCTTCATGAGCTGCAGGTCCTGGTTAGTTCAGGACTCTAGCTCACAGCAGAAGGTACCAGCTTCAGTCCAAGACAGAGGGATTGGAGTATGTCAGTGGAGCATGCTCTCTGGGGAAGCAGCTGAATAATATCAAGGACTACAACAATGGTGAACTGGCCACTGGGCCAGCAGGCAGGAAACTTGTGTGTGTAGAAGAGCCACAACTAGCTGGTTAGCAGTGACTGAACTTTAAAACAATCATATTTCGCTCAGTAATTTCAGCAGTTCAGCAATAAACTGGAACATATACTTGGCCACCCTTTAATATATATGTGTGGCTCATCCAAATAAAAACTAAAACAATAAAACATTGAGCCCACTTAAAAACCAAAGTTCAATAAGCTTTGGGAAGATACGGAGCCCCTCTGATGACATGGTCCAAAAAATAAATAAATTGTGGCCACAAAATACTACTTCGTGGGCACGAAATGGGTATAACGTGCCCTCGAAATACTTATTTGTGCCCACGAAATAGGTATAATGTGCGCACGAAATGCTAATTTGTGGGCACGAAACACTTGACCAATAACCGCGATCCTTCCCAGGCCCTTGCAGTTGGTTGACAATAAAATCTATCCCGGTGTCCAGGTTGTACTTACGTCTGTAAAGCAACTGGGCTCTCAATATCCTGTTTAAATGTCTCTCCGTAATAATGGTTCCTTGCATTGCCAGACTTTTCAAAATGCATTTGTAGCTCATTCCCAGCCTAAAATAAAACTCAATCATACTGTCTCTGTCCATGGTGTATGGGTTTAGCCTACTCTTATGCTTATGTCTCTATGCAGCTGTCCAGGAATTGTATCAATATGATGTGCGCACGTTATCTATTTCGTTGCCACAAATGCGTAATTCATTGCCACGTTATACACAATTCGTGGCCACAAATAAGTATTTCGTAGGCACGTTACACTATTTCGAGGGCACGAAGTAGTATTTTGTGGCCACAATTTATTTATTTTTTGGACCATGTCATCAGAGGGTCTCCGTAGGAAGAAGACCATGTAATACCTAAAGTGTTCTCTAATTGCATCTTTCGTTACATGTATAATGAATTTCTAACAAAGGCTGCAGAGTGCTACACCCTCCAAAGAATGCAGAAAAAAAAGAACAAAAATGAAACATCAATTTCAAACAATTTTTATGAAGGATCAAAAAAAAAAAAAAAAAAAAAAACATGCCTAAATGACAAAAGCCTGGATGTGCCTCTTCTGGTGCCATATTAAGGTCACTGTGCCAAAAATGGTGCCTTCCATTTATCTGACTCATGGGTCCGATGATTTGAGGCACATGTACATCAGCTCCACAGGGCTCGCAAAATTGCTAGCCCGACTTCCCGAGGCTAGCGATTTTTCCAGTTGGGCTACCAAAATCTATCTCAGCCCTGCCCGTCGGGCTATCATAGGAAGGAAAAATATATGTCAATGCTTTGGCATTCTTTCGGAAATGTGGCTGGGTAATTATGTCATTGGCATTGGTGAGCCACTGTCAATATGTGACATATTGAAATCGCGTTTGAATTTGCGCTTGTTTTTTGCTTTCACTTTGCGATCGCGCGAACGGTGTGTAGAGAGCGGCAGTACTGATTGGTGAGTGACGATTAATTGCGCACCAATTCCTCTGACATCGTCTTATCAATCGTTAGCTTACTATTCAAACATGACAAGTGAAATCTCCCGCAGCAAGCTTAAACATGTGAGAGGTTGATTGCTCAGAGAATCGCTGACCGTTATGTGAGTGCGTGTGTAAAAGCAGCAGGATATATATTTTAGTTCTGCTCAGCCAAATAAGACAGGTCAGGGTGAAGAAGTGACAGCCAAAGAAAAGCCTACCACAAAACGGAAAAGTTATGACAAATCAGACTATGAGGCAAAAAGAAAGCGCAGCTTTATGGTTTCATGGACAAAAGAATTTCTGTGGCTGCAATATGACAAGCTAAATAACCAGGGGTGCGCATAAGTGGTCCACAGGTGCGCATTCGCTGTCAAAATAAAAAACGCGCACAAGATAAGAAGTTGCAACGCACGTTTGCGTACATAAGATTTTCTGGAGGAGGACGGACATTTGTTTAGAACTCTTAAAGATGTCGAAGAAGCAAGCTCCTTTAAGCAATTACTTTGGTGTTCCTCCTCCTCCAAAGAAATGTCAGAAGGAATCCGAACCACAAAAGAAGCACGTATTCTCGGAAAAGTGGTTGCAGGAGGTGAGCTGGCTTCAAACAAATGATGAACGCACAGAGATGTTGTGCAGAATGCGCCGTGAAAATCCCACTCTAGCAGACAAAAACAGTGCCTTTTAATATAATGTAAGCGACCCAAACACGGTAATTGGAACATGGGCAAGAAGTGGGCTGTATTATTATTGTGGGGAAAACACTCTGTTAGTTCGTGTTCCTATGGGAAGTGTAGGGACATGTGCGATGGTGCGATTGGGAGCTCCGCTCATGCTTATTGGGAACCAGGTAAAGGCTATTCCACAACACAACACACGTACCTTAGCCGCCAGACGTAAGAGACATATTTTGGCCAAAAGAGGGACCCAGGGTACACATGCTTATGATCCTCGCCTGAACTCACCGACTTGGATAGACTCCATAGGAGTGTCCAGGGGAGTTCCAGACGAGTACAAGCTGGTAAATCCGGTAGCTGCAGGATTTGAAAGTATATTCCTTTGGGTAACACCTAATAAGAATGTTGATCGCATTAACTATGTTCATTATAACTTGCTGAGACTCTCTAACCTAACCAGGGACGCCATGGTGGGGTTCGCGGAACAATTGGGTCCGAGTTCGCTGATGGGCGTGCAGAATCGAATGGCCCTTGACATGTTGTTGGCAGAGAAGGGAGGCTTGTGTGCCATGTTCGGAGATATGTGCTGCACCTTTATTCCCAATAATACTGCCCCAGATGGCTCAGTAACCCGAGCTCTGGAGGGCCTGAAAACTTTGTCTAAAACCATGCATGAGCACTCAGGTATCGAAAACCCGCTGGAGTCCTGAATGACATCCGTGTTTGGACAATGGAAAGGTGTGGCTATGTCAGTGATATGCTCCTTGGCTGTACTTTTGGGAATACTGGTCATCGCTGGTTGTTGTATCATTCCTTGTGTCAGAGGATTGTTGGTAAAGGTAATGGCGAGGGTTGCGAACCCTGACTGGGTTGAGGGCATCTATCAGATGAACTTAGAGCCCATAGAGTGGGGCAGGGAGTGATACAACACGAAGTGTGGTGACATTCCTTGTTGGAATGTCAAAAGAGGGAATGTTGGGATTCAGAGATTCTTTTATTGCTACCATATAACCTGCCTTATGATAAATGCATTAAGAACATGTTTTACAGCATTATTTTATCAGTAATATTTCTTACAAGGTTCATATTGCATTGAATATGTTTGTCATCACATTGACCTTTCTATTCACAGGTTTAGTTCATTTTATACACATTGCATATCTGTGCTGATTTGGAGTTGATGTTCCATCCAAGAGGGTTTTAAGCTTCACTGGTGAGAGTGTCCAGGTGATACATGTTGAGGGAAGGTGAGAACATAGTAGGTTAATTGCATGCTTGCTTACAATACACATAAATCTAGCAACAGGCCTGAGCGAAGGCCCAAGTGTCTTCTGCTTCTTTCTGAGACCTGCTGCAAATTAGTTTACTTAGTGATTGATGACGAGGGTCAATTATTAGCCCTTAGAGACCCTGAAGCTTGAAGTTTATTACCTTAAAAGGCAGGTGTTATAGAAAAGAGAAGTTATATGTCTGTTTATAGTTATTAAAGATGTACAAGATGTACCCTTGTCTGTAAACAATGTATTTTTGACCTGTATTGACGTGTACGTGTGGGCGTTAATTTTCTATGCTATAAAACCAGCATTCAATGTATTTTTGTCAGAGGAAAAGAAGCCATATGCTGATGGTTCTTCTCCTGTGTTAATAAACTCATCGTTTGATTGCACTTGTCTGGTGCCTCCGTCGTTTGTTGTTCTGGTCTTCAATTGATTGATCTCGCTTCAGGACGCAAACGCGCGCTGCAACTTCTTATCTGGTGCGCATCTTTTATTTTGACAGCGAATGCGCACCTGCGGACCACTTATCTGCATCCCTGTAAATAACATAATGTTCTGCCGGGTGTGTTGTTGGTTTTCCCTCGATTTCTGAGTCGACAAGCGCCTTTGTTACTGGGACCAGTAATTTTAAGAAAGACCCCCATTAGAACCCATGAGAAATGCAAGAAATGCATTATTGCTCAGTCTGCAATATCTTTCCCAGAACAAACACCAATTGCAAATAACATACTAAAAATAAACCTGAAAAATCTGTTTAGAACAGCGTACTATGTTGCAAAGAGTGGACTACCATTGGCAAAATTTAGCAGTCTTGGCAAACTTCAAAAAGCAAATGGCCTAGATCTTGGTTCCACTTATCTCTTAGCCGTGACTTCAGTGGAAATTTCAATTTCAGGATCTGACACAGACTGATTCATGTTCTACACAGTTCTTACAAGTTCATAGAAATTTCTGTTCAATTAGAACCAAGTATTTGAGTTGATGATTGTAATTTTTATACAATGTTGTAATTTGTGTTTCAACAATTTTTTGATTGATGTTTTGTTTCCGTTACAATATTATACTTTAATGTATAATAATGTAAAGGAAACAAAACATCAATCAAAAAATTGCTCTCTTTTTTATTCGGGCTACTTAAATTTATTTTGGGCTACCAAAAACTGAAGAGTCCCTGCCCGAAGGGCTACCAGGGATTTTGAAATTTTGCGAGCCCTGCTTCACCACCAGCCTCTTAAGTTACGATCACCTGCACTGTAAAATCTAATATTGTTTAATTAAAAATATTAAGTAGGCTGAACTCAGTTTTTATCAATTTGTTATTAGAACTCAATTTAAGTAAGTCACCAGTACTTTTTATGCAAAAATGCTGATCAACTCAATTTATTTGAGTTGTCTTAACTTAGAAAAGCTAAGTAAGCTGGAAGTTTTGCTTCTCAGTGCGGAAGGATGAAACGATGTGTTTTGAAAATGCCACGTCACTACCGTCCTCCTCCCTATCACGGATCAGTCCAGGTGTTCATGGTGCCAGCATTTTTTTATGGAATATGTTGAGCAAACCTGGAGAAGCTTCAGCTCAAGACATTATTGTTGTCATTGCTGTGGATCTTTACCTGATACACTGACTTGGTGAGTAAATGTTTACTCTTATTCAAACTGATTTTGTAAATGGTAAATGGCCTGTATTTGTATAGCGCTTTATTAGTCCCTAAGGACCCCAAAGCACTTTACACAACCAGTCATCCAACCCATTCACACACACATTCACACACTGGCTTCTCTTAGTTTAGCACCAGGTGTATGATCTTGCTAGCTAGTTAGTGTTAGCCTAGCGTTGCTGCTGCCGCTGGGCTCATGTTACTTAGATAAAAATATGTCTGTGAAATTTTCTGTTGATTGTTTGAAATAAAAAAGTGAGATAAGAGCCCAGACAAAATTTTTCGGGAGGTGCAGTCGTTAGGGGTGGTGTGTGGGGGGTATTTTCAATCCATAGCCATAATTAACTAACTATATATATATCATGCTTAACCTGAGTAGCAAAAGACCGCAGGGGGGTTGAAAACGATACGCCAAGTTAGCTGTGCTCGCCGGCTCTATCGAGCCTTGACCTCCCGGTCAGCTATCGCCCTGGTGGATAACAGAGCTCTCCAAAAACGTCGAAGCACTTTTGCAAATATGTGATATTTTCATAAATTAAGTAGATATTTGAGCATTACACGGCTACATTCTCGCCTGAAAATATCCTAAAAGGTTATTTTGTGACCCAGAAAGGGTAATCTGGGGAAAAGGAGGATCGCATTTGTCGGCCGCAGTTGTCGGAGCCTGTGTATGCGTACTTGTGTGTACTTGTGGTCTCGTGGACTTGTGATACGTCGGAGACCAAGTACTGTTCCAATTCAAAGTACACATGAAGCCAAGAACGCGAAAAATTCCGGGATGTGTTTTTGCTCCTCCCGTTTTATCGAGCATGTATCGGTGGTGACTTGTGTGGACTTGGAATGACTTGGTACAGCTACATATCCCAGAATGCATTTCGTCCAAAACTCAAACGCGGCAATGGCGGAGGAGCACAGCTAAAAAAACTTTTAAATATTACTTTTTCTGGGTCACAAAATAAACTCTTAAGATATTTTCAGGCAAGAATGTAGCTGTGTAAAGTTCAAATATCTGCTCGATTTATCAAGACATCACATAATTGCAAAACTGCTCCGACGTTTTCGGAGACGTCTATTTTTTTTTAATGCTTTGTGGCAGCTTTTGAACATCTGTGGCATCTATTAATGTCAAATCTAGCCTTTCTTTAACAACATAAGCAAACTGCTTTTATATTTAACCACTTTTCTGTTTAATTAAATTTTAAATAATAATAACAACAACAATAGTATTTATTTTGTTAAAAAATGTGTTTAAAAACAAGTTTTGTTGTGAAAGCTATAATCCAGATTAATGGCCTGTTAAATGGTTAAAGTCTAGGTTGGCTTTATAGTTGAGAATAAAGTAATATAGCTTGTCCTTCTAAAGAATTAAGTTAAATTCCACAGTTGAATCATAAGAAACATGTTACATATAAACCCTGCCATATGTTAGATCTGGTCATTGTGCTTATTAGAAACTTTATATATTGGAAGTTAACTTTTACCAAGCATGTAATGATTTTATTTAAATTAGGTGGTCTTTTTTTTTTAGACACATATCTCTTTAGGCCTAAACTGACAGTGCCAATACCACACATTCAGACACAGTAGTAGATGGTGTTTTTAATACTATATGTGTTAGTCTAATTTGGTTGTATGGGGTTTACACTGACCTTCTGTGTTGTAAGTTATAATGATTGCACAGCCATTAAGGATCAAATCAGCTTCTAAAAAATTTTCTGTTTTTTCTCCCTCTGCTTGCTTCTTACTGTCTTTGAGGATTGGGACCAGCACTCCTGCTGTTGGACAGAAAGACATCAACTCAGTGGTAAGTATTTTGGTTTTCCACTATATTAGCAATTGTCAGTGACATTTATATTAATCAGGTTGAACTTTAATCAACTTTAATCATACTCTTGAAAGATCACATCCCCCAAACTTAGTTTAGAGGGTCTACACTGTATATAGTGAAGTCTGCAAGTTTTCTAACAGCAAAATTTGTTTTGTGCCCAAATCATTTTGCAGATCATTAGAATGAAAGTTATTGGCCATGTTTGCATAGCCCTTTTTAAAATGATGCTTTCATGACATTATTGTGTGTTGGGTGGTGGTCAGGGCTATCCACACTGACAAGTGGGACATTGAATGTCACCTCTCCGGTGGGGAGGGAGCCTGAGATTGTTTAAATTGGAGTCTGTTCTATACCAAATGCAGAAAAAAATGTTTTAAGAAAGCAAATAAGTTCATGTTCCAAAAAATATGATTGTTTGCTTGCAGGACACCAGGACACACCAGGAGACAGTCCTCCGTCACAGATGGTGTGGTCAGTGAAGATGGTCGTCTGCAGGTTCAAGCTCATTGCATCTCCAACCCACATCCACTGCCACTGCACTTAAGGGAAGTTAAAGACTTTCTTCTGCACTTACATTTGGATCACCCTGATCCATGATAATCATTCAGGCAGTAATGCCTGGACTGGAAACAAGCCATCCTTAAAATATTACAACATTCCAGCTCCTGTGTTGGAATGACAAACAAATGTGTTGATAAGTGCAGTCTATTAAATATTTTATTTTGATTATATAAGTAATGTAAGTACAAAACAAACTTGTGGTAGGCCTAAACTTATTTTCTTAATAATTAAATCTGAGACTTTGTTTCATTGTAAGATTATAACAGTGATGGCAATATAATTGTTTGTTGTTGAAGAGAACAGTGTCCAGTATGTTGGCTGTTATACTTTTTTGCATTTGAAAATTGAAAAATTTTGAAAATTGATTTTAACATCATTACAAAAAGTGTTGTTAATTATTTTTAATCATATTCAGGTTATCACAAATTGTTTTTTCATTTAGTTGAACTTGAAATGTTTGTCAGTAGGTAAACAATTAGTATTGTACAGTCAGAAATATCAAGTTATTCTTAATACTGCAGACTTGCAATGTATAAGTTGTCCTAACAGTCATCTTAAGTAAGCTTTACTTAGTTTTTTTGAGGCAACGAGTTTGCATATTTTTTTTAAGTTTCAGGAACTAACGAGGTTGTACAGTGTATTCAAAATGGGTAAGTTGCCCTAGCTTAATCATCTTAAATAAAACTTTACTCAATTTTTTTGAGGCAACGAGTTTGCATAGTTTTTTTGAGTTCTGTGAACTAATTAGATTTTACAGTGTGAAGAGGCCTCTTATGGTATAAATCTCTCTCCAGAGGCGTTTGTTTGTGTGGTGGGGTGTGGTCTGCGGTGTCGTGCAGGGAGGGCGGACGCACCTGCACGGCATCCTTAATCACGCCCGCCTAGTTAAAAACACGGGGACTCAGGGGTTTGGGGGTGTTGTGGTGTGACAAATATTGAATAAAATGGCTCAAACCTATGATCCCTGGACCCGCCGTGTCTCATTCACACCACACTGGTGCCGAAACCCAGGAGGCAGCACGGCGGGTCCTTACTGGAGCCAGGGAGGGGAGGAGCTGGCCCAGAAATGGCGGCCGCTCAGCGGAAGCAGGCAGCGGAGGTGCGTCGCCAGCAGGAAGAGCTGCGGGACCAGACCGAGCGCCACCTGGAAAGGATTGGGGAGCTGGCGGCGCTGCTTTGGGCCTGGGCGCCACCCCCACAGGTGTGTCCCGAGGACAGTAAAGCGGTGGAGGAGCCGCATGAGGCAACTCAGCAGCCGGAGGTGGCAGACGAGGCGCGCGGGGATCTGCGCCTGCCGGAGGAGGGGGAACAGCCGGGTGAAGGGCTGCTCCTGCCGGGAGTGGTGGAGGAGCCACTCCAACCGGAGGCGGCGGACGAGGCACGTGAGGGGCTGCTCGAGCCGGGAGCGGCGGCGGTGGTGGTGGTGACCGAAGAGCCGTGCAAGGGGCTGCTCAAGCCAGGAGCAGCAGCGGTGACGGAGAGGCCGCGCAAGGAGCCGGAGGGCCCCGTGCCAGGGGAGCCTGCTCGACTGGAGCTGACGAGCGAGGCGTGTGCCACGCTTGAGATCGCCGTGCTTGCCAGACGGACCTCACCACCACCAGAGGCCGGTACACGCCGAACGTCTGCCCAGCCGCCTGTGAGCTGGGGCTCCAACTGGGCCGACCTCCGAACCAGCTTCACCTGCGCCGCTGGATTCGCAGGTGGCCACCTGATCTCGCACCTCCCCGTCGCTTGGCGCCAGCTGTCTGGGCCGATTCCCTCTCCCACTCGCGGTGGGGGAGTAGGTTCGGCCGGATGGCTCCCCGGCCTCAATGGGGGTATGTGGTGGGGCGTGGTCTGCGGTGCCGTGCAGGGAGGGCGGACGCACCTGCACGGAATCCTTAATCACGCCCGCCTAGTTAAAAAAAACGGGGACTCAGGGGTTTGGGGGTGTTGTGGTGTGACAAATATTGAATAAAATGGCTCAAACCTATGATCCCTGGACCCGCCGTGTCTCATTCACACCACAGTCTGCCTTTGCAGTGGTATGTTTTATGCCTAATGCATAATCTGCTTTCCCACAAACTGAACTGAACCCATACTGTGTGTACCGGAGTTACAGTAAAAAGTAATGAGAGTCAATTTTGCTCAGCTCTTAGGGGATATGGAAATGCATGAATATCACTTATTTCCACTGTTAAAAATGTAGGGGTCTTCACAGAGGGGACTCAAAATCTGCTAAATAAGCCAGAGATATAGTGAAAGGTTGCAGAGAATGGCACTGAATTATTCCAAAGACAAGAGCAGAAATGCAGATCATATTGGCAGTATAAAAGGGACAGGGTAAAGAAACAAAGCCAGGTGACAAATCAAGTCAAATCGCTTATGGTGATGTAATCAAGATGTGACAAGATAACCACTGGATCACTTTATTGGTAAATATAAATTATTGAAGGAACACAAGTATGGGTTTAGGGAAAATGGAAGTACTACTTATGTATTAATGGTGATGTTGAAGAAATCCCACAATACTGATCTACAGAAACTTAATACAACACATTACAGTGAATTATTGAGAAAGTTTGAATTTGCATAATTATGATTAAGGAACTGACCTCACAGCCCATTGTTCCTTCAGTGGGCTGGTTTCAGTCATTATGCAAATGTACTGTTTATAAGGTTTGGGGCAACCTGCAGTCAGCTGAGACTGAAGAAGTCACTTGGATGAGTGACGAAACGTTTCTCCCACCAAACGCTACGTCCAGATGAACAGATTCAACTTTTGGAGATATTGAGAAAGTTGGAGACATAAAGGAACAAGAGAAATAGCTCATACCTGGATAAAAAGCTGTTTGGAAAATAATGTGAAAATTCATTCATCAGTTTCATAATTTAGAAAGGCTACATTTGGATATTTTAGAGATTGGTCCAAACATTTTTTATGCTTTTTGCACTGCTTTTAATGTGAGTAGCTTCCCACTTACCCTCTATCTTGCTTATGGAACATTGCTTTTCAAAAGAAGACAGATGGATAAATTGAAGGAACGAAGGTTTGCAGATGTGCAGCATTTTGAAAATGACTACCTTTGCAGTTCTGGTGTTAAAATAAACATGAATTCTGATTAGGATTTCAGTCTGTTTGGATTAATGTCGGAGTCAGAAAACATGCAAAAAGAATATTGGAAACTCCAGAAATATGAAATAAGATCTTGTCTGTGAGTTTATCGACCATAAATACCACAAAAGCTTCACTGTGGTATTTTTATTTTCACAGCTCCAGTGTCATTACTGCGAACACCTCTTGTGAACCAATATAAAAGCAACGGCAAGCCGGTTTCCATTTGTTCAGAGTGCTAGGTTACAAAGCAGAACACCAAAGAACCATGATCAGAGTGATAGTTATTCTTATTTTTGACAGTACTTATTATTATCAATCAGCTGATAAATGAATATGACAAAAGGGGATGTGTGGGATTAATCCTCCCTTTCTCAAAGGAAAACACAGCTATGGATGCATATGAATGATGTTTGCCTTAGATAATCACTGACTTGAGTCAAGTGCTGCTGACTCTTATGATTACAGTTCAAAAATACCTTGCTTGTATTCTGTGGTTTAATCTACAGTGCGCTTTTGAAATATATCATAACTTTCTTATCACACATAAACAGTGGCGGTTGGTGGTTAAAAGAAAAAAACCACATTTTTTGGGTGGGTGCAATTGGGTCTGACAGATCAAACAATGAAGGTCATGAAAAAAAAAAAAACACAAATAACCCAGCTGTTCAAAAAGGTGAAGCTTTATGCTACTGTACAAATGGCTACAGTTGCTCTCATGTCTTTTGCACTTTTCTGTTAAGTGCTTTATCATATCATATAGCCTGCTGGAGAAGGTTCCTGTATATGCTCTCCCACGGTCCGTGGACTGCTGCTGCTGTCTAATTCTGGACGGTCAAGTTCAAGCCCTTCGATTCTTTTCTTCGAGCGACTGCCTTAAAAACAGATTGTTGCTGTAAACAAACAACTGAATTTAACTTTATTTCAGCAGCATTTGAAGTCACCATTCTTGGCCAAAAGCTAACTAATGAGCATCTGTTCTTCTTCTACAAAACAAGAGTGGCTGTGTGACGATGTGTGAACGACATTGAATCAAATTCTTAAACAAGGCAGGTAATCCATGCCGACAGGTTCAGGATGCACAAATTTACACCCCAAGGGGTGAATTCCATGCTCCAACTGACATGACAGAAAAACTTTCAGTCTGTACATAAACTCCCATTACTCTGTTTAAACTAAGTGCATGTTATTTACAACATCACCCAAAAATCTATATTCAAACCCTTCATGGTCACAAAACCAAAAAATTGAAACTGTTAATTGCATTAAAGGACTCTGCCTGGAGGTTAGACTCCAGGACTTTTAAGAACTATGTGGAACACTTATCAAGAAAATTAGAATAGAATGACTTTATTGTCCAAATTAATGGAAAATTGTCATAATAAAAATTCTGGTGGTTATCAGCACCAACATACACACATATGCAAATATAAAACTTCAATACAACTATAGAAATAAATCACAGCATCTTATTATTCAGTATGCTTTTGGCACAAATGATCCCGTATACACCTTTTTGCTAGCTAGAGGCATCCTATAAAATCTTTCAGAGGTCATTATTTCAAATTCAAAATAAAGGTGTTCACAGTCTGCAACAATAGGCCGGGCTTTGCTTAAGACAGCCTGATGACAAAGCTTATCCAATGAAGTTTGTTGTCGACCAATCAGTTCTGACAATCCTGTTCAGTTCTTCCTATTTTCCACAATTGAGGTACCATACCAGACTGAGATACTGAACTGAAGCATGCTTTCAATCAAGCTGACATAAACTCTTTCCACAGTTGTGGCTAACTCCAGCCTCCTAACATCCTGATAAGAAAAAAATTCTTATTAGCAGTCTTGTAAATGGAATTAGCATTAACTATAAAATTCATCTTTACATTAATATATGTTCCCAGACTTCCACAGACTGACCAGAGAGTGAAAGACCTTTTATGGAGCCTGTGTAATTCAGGACAAGCTCTTTCACATTGCCAAAATTAATCAACAACCAATGAGAGTTATACCATTAGTCCAACCTACGTCCCTGAGCAAAACAGTTAGGGTTAGAGTTGCTACAAAAGAGATCCCCAACAGCCATGTCGTCGGCATATTTTAACATTTTCACATTCTTATCCTGCAGCTGCATGTAATTTACATAAACATAAACTGGCATAACGATGGAACATACTGTTGAGGGGCCTGTAGTAACGTCATTTAACTGACAAAATTTATTGATGACAAAGGTTGGTTATGTATGTAGAAACAAATCTTGATTTTAATCAACAAGTTGCAGGATCATGCACTAGAATTGCACACTAGAAAATTGTGCAATCCACAGTTTTGCTTGATTAACCTTCTAGGTCCACCTTGAATCCTCTTGATTCTGTGGATCACAGTGCATTACAGTTTATCACAGGTGATTACTGTCTTACTCACCATTGCACCTTATATGAAAAAGTGGGGTGATCCTACCTCGCAAATCAAAGAGAGCAGCACTGTATGATGTTTATTACCAAGGCTCGACTGCAAAGAGTGCCTGCTTACCTTTGTTCTTAGACTGAATGTAAACACTGTACACAGTACCTCTTAGATGTACAAAACTATGAATCTACATTCTGTTACCTTTTAAAGTGTAATATTTATTTATCTTCAGATATATTGTGGTGCTATATGATTTGGCTATTTGTCTAAATTTTCTATATGGTTCTTGGAAATAGATCTCTGTTGAAAATGATCTAAATGAGACTACTTTGTTATTTTAAAATAATTATTAATAATAGTGACAGTAATAATAATAATGAAAAATTGATGGGAGACAAAATAACTTATTTTAAAACATACATTTTACATTTATCAAATTTATCATTAAATATAATAAATAACAGCTAAAAAAAAACTTAATAATAATCGTAGCTATATGCATGAATGTATTTTTCAGGTTAGGTTATGTACTACTTTATACACACACGTCTTTTAAACTATCATTATCTATACGTGAGCTGGTAGAGCTGGTAGCCGCTGGACACGTTCCCCCCTGTGATATTTACCAACACCTGCAAAGGCTAAGCCCGGTGGCAGTGAAGCTGAAGGAATAATACAACAACAGAACTGTGTCCCAACAAAGCAAAAAGCTTTATTTGAACTGCAACTCTTACCTTAGGTCTAAGTGAAAATGTTGCTTTTATCTTTGAAGACAGTTGAGAGGTTAGCTCATTTGGGCAGCATCAGCGTCTCAGTATGTTGCAGAGTCGAAAGCAAAGACATGTAGTGGAAACGGAAAGAAAAGAATACCGGCGTACACGGCAGCTGTGAGTAACCAAAAAAACACCCGCGTGTTCAGTCATGAAATTTCTCCGAGACTCGGCCGGGGGTTTTTGCTCTTGTTTACAAGCTAGCCTAGCGCTCACAAAAGCAGAGCCAGAGAGATCATCTGCCTGAATACCGACTCCACTCTGCTGTGTCCAGTCTCCACCTACCGCCGAGGGAAATCCCGCGCTCAGATCTCGCGATGACACTCGAGCTCTCTTACAAATGCTCTTGTGTGTAACTACCTAGCATGGCTGTGAAAAAATTATAGAAAGAGTGCTTAAAGTAAGAGCAGCAATGTTAAGATCGACTACAAATAACTGAATTTATTAAAAGTGTAAACAGCACATTGAAAGAACAACTTTGTGCCTAAATGACAAATATCAGAGCTAGTCACTCTGATAAGTTATTTAAATTATACAGGGTGGGCCATTTATATGGATACACCGTAATAACATGGGAATGGTTGGTGATATTAAAGTCCTGTTTGTGGCACATTAGTATATGTGAGGGGCAAACTCCTCAAGATGGTGGTGACCATGGTGGCCATTTAGAAGTCGGCCATCTTGGATACAACTTTTGTTTTTTCAATAGGAAGAGGGCCATGTGACACATCAAACTTATTGGTAATGTCACAAGAAAAACAATGGTGTGCTTGGTTTCAACGTAACTTTATTCTTTCATGAGTTATTTACAAGTTTCTGACCACTTATAAAATGTGTTCAATGTGCTGCCCATTGTGTTGGATTGTCAATGCAACCCTCTTCTTCCACTCTTCACACACTGATAGCAACACCGCAGGAGAAATGCCAGCACAGGCATCCAGTATCCATAGCAGGGGTCCCCAATCTCAGTCCACGAGGGCCGGTGTCCCTGCAGGTTTTAGATCTCACCCTGGGTCAACACACCTGAATCACATGATTAGCTCATTACCAGGCCTCTGGAGAACTTCAAGACATGTTGAGAAGGTAATTTATCCATTTAAATCAGCTGTGATGGATCAAGGACACATCTAAAACCTGCAGGGACACCGGCCCTCGTGGACTGAGATTGGGGACCCCTGATCCATAGTTTCAGGTGCTGCACATCTCGTATCTTCACACCATAGACAATTGCCTTCAGATGACCCCAAAGATAAAAGTCTAAGGGGTCAGATCGGGAGACCTTGGGGCCATTCAACTAGCCCACTGACGACCAATCCACTTTCCAGGAAACTGTTCATCTAGGAATGCTCGGACCTGGCACCCATAATGTGGTGGTGCACCATCTTGCTGGAAAACTCAGGGAACATGCCAGCTTCAGTGCATAAAGAGGGAAACACATCATCATGTAGCAATTTCAAATATCCAGTGGCCTTGAGGTTTCCATTGATGAAGAATGGACCCACTATCGTTGTACCCCATATACCACACCAAACCATCACTTTTGTTGTTCCAACAGTCTTGGAGGGATCCATCCAATGTGGGTTAGTGTCAGACCAATAGCGGTGGTTTTGTTTGTTAACTTCACCATTCACATAAAAGTTTGCCTAATCACTGAACAAAATCTTCTGCGTGAACTGTGGGTCCTGTTCCAATTTTTGTTTTGCCCATTCTCCAAATTCTGTGCGCCAATCTGGGTCATCCTCGTTGAGATGCTGCAGTAGCTGGAGTTTGTAAGGGTGCCATTTGTGAGTAGCTAATATCCGCCGAAGGGATGTTCGACTAATGCCACTCTCCAGTGACATGCAGCGAGTGCTATGCTATGGGCTCTTGCTGAATGAAGCTAGGACAGCCACTGATGTTTCTTCATTAGTGACAGTTTTCTTGCGTCCACATTTTGGCAAATCCAACACTGAACCAGTTTCACGAAACTTAGCAAGCAGTTTGCTACCATATGTCCACCATATGTGATAACTGGAAGATCAACTCCAATAAAGTTTTTCAAATAGAACTTGGAACGCCATAACCAAGTGGCCGGCATAGTGTACAGGAACATCTGTGCCGAGTATAACCTGGAAGTCCCGAGGTCAAAATGGGAGATGCCCCCAAGGGTGGTGGAGAATGACCGAGCTAAGATCCTGTGGGACTTCCAGATACAGACGGACAAAATGGTGGTGGCTAACCAACCGGACATAGTGGTGGTAGACAAACAGAAGAAGACGGCCGTAGTGATCGATGTAGCGGTTCCGAATGACAGCAATATCAGGAAGAAGGAACACGAGAAGCTGGAGAAATACCAAGGGCTCAGAGAAGAGCTCAAGAGGATGTGGAGGGTGAAGGTAATGGTGGTCCCAGTGGTAATCGGAGCACTAGGTGCGGTGACTCCCAAGCTAGGCGAGTGGCTCCAGCAGATCCCGGGAACAACATCGGACATCTCTGTCCAGAAGAGCGCAGTCCTGGGAACAGCTAAGATACTGCACAGGACCCTCAAGCTCCCAGGCCTCTGGTAGAGGACCCGAGCTTGAAGGATAAACCGCCCGCAGGGGCGTGCTGAGTGTTTTTTTTTGTTTTTTATATATATATATATATACACATTTATATATATATATATATATATATATATACATTTATATACATATATATATATATATGTGTGTGTGTGTGATACAAGGGTAGTAATATAAGTTGGAAGTTATTTGAATTTTTAAAATTACGTTTCAAGTGATATTTGACCGTTCAACATTTTTACATTTATATTTCCATTTCCTCTAGTTTTTTCTTTCTCATCTGGTTGTAGCACTCTACAGGAGCATGCCTATTTGTTCTTGATATTGTTGCAATTAGCTCGTCAGCGGATCTCTGGATAGCTGACAAGAGACAGATAAACAACAATATAATGTTACAAGCTAACATGACAGCTAACATTAGACTGTAGCACCTAAAACTCTGTATTTTTCCTCTGATCAACAGTTTGATTGCATTCTCACATCACAGGAGAGTGTATTTGCTAAGTGAGAGTCTTCCCACATTAGATCCATTTTTTTGTTAAAGTTTCAGTAACAGCAGCAAATAGGAGCTAATAGCAGCTAACAGAGGCAAAAGTAGCAGCACTTACTGTCGGAATTTTACAGTTATTCTCAACAACTAAGCTCAGTATCACTATCACTAATTACAAATGAGCTACACTGACTCGTCGACAATGCAAGGGTTAATACACAGAGACATGTCAATATCAAAATGTAGTAAAAATCAGGTAAATACTTGAGCAGTGACCAGTGACTGTGATCCGCTTGATCCAGTGACTATGGAACCAGGCAGAGTCCAGTGACTGAACTGTGTAACCCATCTTGACACAAAATACTGATAAGCATTCAAACTTTTGTAGCCCTTCAGATCTCATCTAATATAATATGAGGGGTTGTTGGTAACAAAATGATATAAATCGTGTGGTGTGAAGTCAGGGAAAGGGTTG
Source organism: Oreochromis aureus (assembly GCF_013358895.1). Lineage (NCBI taxonomy): Eukaryota > Metazoa > Chordata > Actinopteri > Cichliformes > Cichlidae > Oreochromis > Oreochromis aureus. The sequence continues at coordinate 4,301,021 of NC_052952.1, read as the reverse complement.
GACTTCGCAGCATCAGTAAACACAGGGAGAAAGTTAACATCAATTTTCAGCCCCCCCATTGCCCAATTTGCCTGTAAATTAATGTCATGTGGTAAGCCTCACATGTTTGCAAAACCTCTGTGTGTGTTTGTGTGTGTTTTCTGTATAAATACAAAGTATCATCACAGTAGAAAAGAGTATTTCCATCCTGTTATAGAAATGTGTCTTGAGAGAGTAATGGTGATCACTCAGAATAAGGTATTCAGTGACCTGTCTCACTCCAGTTGCTCAGAATTGAAATGACACCGGTTCCCAGTTTCTTTCAATCATTTTTAGTCTCTGTATAGTCTGTCAGTGCTATGGGTAATCCAGACAAAACCATGGCCATAATAACATAGACAATGGCCTTATTAACTATTGCAACAGATGGGTTAGGAGACACATCGATATATAGTCGACAGGTGATGAACATGGCCACATTTTCAGTCTTGCTGTCAGAAAAAAAAAAATCCAACTCAAGACTTTAGGAAAGGGTTAGGCAGGACAATGAAACTGAGGCAGTAAAAAAAAGAAAATAATCCAGCATTCATTTTATGAATAGTTGCAGTTCTGCTTTGTCGGACAAGATTTGAACTGATACAGAAAACAAACATGTGAAATTAAATGTTACATATGTTACAAGACAATTGAAATGGTAAATGCAACTGGGTCCCAATCCCAGAATGGGTCATTTGACAGATACTGATAATTTTGCCTAATATTTAATCTGTTATTATTAATCTATTGTAGGGACCTTCCATTATTTGGATCATCGCTGGTGGGAAGTGCACTGGTGTGTGATGAGAAGACAAACATAAAGCAACACTCCCATCTTGAGTTTGAAAAAAGAAAAGCAAGCAACAGGATTGTTTCTGTTGTTACTCCATCTATTCATAATCTCTGTATAAATACAAACACAGCTCTGTCATAACCAAAGCATGAGAGAACATGACAGTGACTGATAATCCTGAAAACCAACAGGTTATGACAAATTAAAGGATGACAAATAGCTTCCAGAATTAATTTAGTGCTCCTTGTTATAGACACTGCTCAACTAACTAACTAACTAACTAACTAACTAACTAACTAAATAAATAAATAAATAAATAAATACATGAATAAATAAACATAATAAAGGAACACTTATTCATCACAGTATAGCATCAGGTCAGTTAAACTGGGGTATTAATCTGCTCAGTTAAGTAGCAGACAGGGTTGTTAATCAGTTTCAGCTGCTTTGGTATTAATGAAGTTAACAACAGTTGCAACACTGAGATAACCACTAAAACAGTACAGGTGGAACCCACTGAAATTTGTTTCAGGATGAAAACTGCCCTACAAAATGACCTTTCTTAGTGCGCCCTGTGCTTACTGCTTAGCACTGTAGAGCCCCGTTGGCATTTCCATAAAATACCAGAATTGTCAGATTGCCCACTGGTAATCTTGGTTTATATCTGGGTCAGATATAAACCAAGTTTAGGTGTAGTTTATTTTCGTTGTGTTGGCTTTTTACAGTCAGTTACAATAACTCGTACTGCTTACTAGCTAGAATGACGGAGTTTCTATACAGCCCGGGTGGGTGCTATGATGTTACTGATAGTGAACTTTATTTTATTCATAAGGTTAGTTACTAGAGTTGCCAACCGCCTCTTAAAAAATGGAATCGTCCCGTATTCAGAGAAAATATTACGCGTTTCGTATTGAGCTGAGAAGGAACGCAGCTTGTCCCATACTTCAGCTAGAATGGAAAAAGACACAAAGCTGGAGATATTCTGCATCTTTACGTTGTCAGCTGCCTCTTCTTCTCTCATTCAATCATGAAACTGATCAATGATCAGCTGATCGGCTTTTCTTTCACAAGTCCCATCTCCCTTGTTTGTTTATCGCAGACTTTGCGCTAGAAAGATGTCGCGCTAAACAACAGCAGCACGTTTAAGCTTGATAAGCTGTTGTTAGAATTTAATATTAATTTCTTTTTTTTCTTTTTTCTTTTTTTTTTTTTTGTCTGTCCCATTTGGTTCTTAAGCCGTCAGAATTGTTGTCTGAAGACCAACAAGGATACCAAATGGATTTATTTTGCCAAATGGATCATCATGGCATTGCCGTATTGGTCCATTTGATCAAACTTTGTTGTTATTATTTATTTTATTTTCAGTTGTTACAGATGGGACAGACATGACTGGGGGATAGGAAAGGGAGAAAGAAAGAGAGGAAGGAAAAGAAAACAGAAGGAAAAGGGACAGTGAGAAAGGGCACTTACAAAGACAAAGAGAAAGAAAAAAAAAAAAATCTCCTGGATCACCTGTTGAGAGAAAAGAAGAGAAGACAAGCAAAAAAACCACACAAAACAAAGCAACATACTAAACACAACACCATCACGTTAATCTAGCTGAGTGTGAACAGCAGTAAATACTAAATATTGAAAGTTGTTGTGCAGCACGCAGGACAGACAGCGCACAATGTGCTTTGAAGTAGCAGCTAAGAAAGGTGTAGTTTATGTCTCACGAACAGTGAACACCCGTGTGCACACCTGTGTGGATCAACGCGCTTGTATACAAAAAGGTTTTCCCATGTAACGGTCTGCTAGAGGGTGTGGAGGCCCATAGCCCGTCCCCCAGGGCATGAAGCAGGCATGGAGGAGATCCAGGCTCCAGACATCCAGAGGACCCAGAGTGCGAGAGCCCAAGGAGTACCACCGGAGGGGCATCCGTGCCACCTTCCTGGGAAGGGCTGAGGAGATCCCCAGGCGGGGGTCACCCAGTAGCCACGGAGCAGAAGCCAGAGGGGCTGCACCGGCGTGCCCGCCCGGCTCTGCCGGCAGCCAGCTGTGCCAGAGTGAACCGAGTTGCAGGCCCGAGGCCGAGGCCCGAGGCCCCTTGCCCCGGAAGAGGCCTGACCGAGCGACAGGCATCGGGCCCCGCCAAGTAGCCACGGGAGTGAGCGGTGCATACCTGAGCGCCCAGCCCGGACACCAAGAACCACCAATGCACCAACCCCTGAGGGCATCAGTTACCAGCAGGGAGTGTGGTGAGGGGAGATAGCCTCCACACTTGGAGGGCCTGGGAGTACCCAGGAGGTGGAGTCTAAGACCCGACCTGACATATAGACACAGACAAACAGGCACACACAGACATAAACATGCTTTCCCACCCTCATGCACACATATACAAACACTCAGCACTCACCCAACGTAGGGATAGACATACATAGACATGTACACACAATCATACTCCCAAACATACTCTATGCCCTGGGTCCAGGTACCCTCGCCCCCAGAGGGGAAACGGCACCCAGACCCAAGAGATGTGACCCTTTCCCCCGGGGTGGAGGCAAGCAGACCGCCCCAGGCTCCGCAGCAGCAGGGATGCCAATCGGACAGCCAACACCTCCTCCCAGCCCCCCGCCCCGATGGCTAGTAGAGAACGGGGGTGTGTGAAGACCCCATACCTCCCTCCTCCCGCTCATGTGTAGTGTTGCTGCGTGTTGTTCTAAAGTGCATTTAAAACAAGGGAGGCATGGTGCTGCTGCCAGAGAGCAGCAGGTGTTAGCACGGCCCCTCCCGAGAACCCTCAATGTCTACATGGATTTAAAATTGAGAGGTGGGCACCGGCGCCAGAGGTAGGGTTGAATACACAGACCGTCCTCTGGACGCCGTTAACGTGATCACCCTCAAGGCCCTATATATATATATATATATATGTGTGTGTGTTATGAGAGTGTGAATAATGTGGATGTCTAAGTTGTGAAATAAAATTGAGGCACAGGTGGCCAGAAGGGGACAGAGGGGGGGAATGCCTCCCCTGCACCCTGGTGACACACCCGCACCCCAAGGCCCTACCTGTGTGGGTGGGTGTGGTGGAGCGGGAAGAGGGAGGCAGCCGGGATGGGAGGAAAGAAGGAGGGGCAAGATGCCCCTCCTTAGGGCCAGCTCGGCTGACCCCAGTAGGCACCCCGTCCCCTAGTACCCACCAAGGCAAGGGAGCCCAGGCCCATCCCGATCGGGGCCCACGGCAGCAGCACCGCTAAGCCCCACAGGACCTGGGGAAGCCCACCCCACCCCACCGCAGAGGAAACTATACCCACCCCAACATTCAATCATCTCCAGACTACACAAGACAACAGACACCCAGGTTAGGTTTATTCTCCACCTCTCCTGTGTCTCTCCCCCACCTGCAGAGTGGACTTCTGCAAGGATGGAACAACCTCCCTGCCAGTTGAAGAGTCCCCCAGTTAGGTCGATGCACCAGAGGCACCCTGCGCCAGGGCTGAGCCCCCGTGCACCCACCGGCCCACAACCTCGGCGACACACCGACGAGGACCGAAGCCCCCAAGGCCCAGCCAGAGCCCCATCACGGAGACGGCACCCCAACCCCAAGCCCCCGCCTGCCCCGGATCCACTCAGGGCAGCCAGGCTACCAGGCCAGTAACCTACGTCCGCCAGTACAGATCATCCCCCAGCCCCGCTGCACGCAGCCACGAGGAGAACACCCTCTAAGAGCGACCAGAGCCACTCACCAGGTTATGACCACAACCCCCCGGGTTGTGCCCTCCAGGGATAACGTCTCTAGGGGTTCTCCTGGCGCCCTAAGCCCATCCCAACCTCCACATCAACCACAATAGCGAAGGCAGGACCAAACCATGACCCCCACCCCACTAGGTGATGAAGCCGATCAAAGGAGCCCAAAGGGATTGATCAAATGTGGTGGCAGAGGCTGTATCAAGACTAATGTGATCTATTAGATGGTTTTTATATTGATTAGAATTAAGATTATTTTATTTTTCCAGTTAAGGAGGACCGTTTTCTTGGCAATGCATAGGGCTGTAAAAACAATGTGGGCTGTGTTTATTTCTGCAGTGACCTCATCCAAGTTGCTCAGCAAGCACACTAAAGGGGAGGCTGGAATGTTACATTTCAGACACTTTGATAAGTCTTCACATATCTCACGCCAAAACTTCTGCACTCGTGGACAGAACCAAAGGGCGTGGATGTAATTGTCTGGTGTATTGCCTTGACAGTGTGAGCAGTTGTTGGAAGATGTAAAGCCCATCTTGAACATCCGATGACCTGTATAGTGCACTCTATGTAGTATTTTGTATTGTATTAATTGCAGACTGGGATTTTTAATCAATTTAAAGGTTTTTAAGCATACCTGAGACCAGAAGTTTTGGTCTAAGCTTACTGATAAATCTGCTTCCCACTTTGCAATAGGAAGGGATATTGATTCATCTATTTTAGAAAGTGTTCTGTATATTTTAGATAATAATTTGGGGATTTAAGAGTAAGAAAGTGTACCGCACTTGGTGGTGTTTGTAATTCAGCTTGACTGAGGTTAAATCTCTTTTTACTATGGATTTAATTTGTTGATATTCTAAAATCTTTTCTTGTTGATCCCATATTGTGTAACTAGTCTGTCAAATGGAATAAATTCTGTTCCTCTAATATATGTTCTAAGTATTTAATTCCTTTACAACTCCATTCTGGAAAATTAATCATATTATTGTTTTGTAATATGTCAGGGTTATTCCAGATAGGTGTACGTTTGCATGGGATTAATGAGAATTTAATATTAATTTCTAGTATCAGCTGATGTTTGCTGGAGCCACAGCTGTAAAAGCTGCTGGTCATGATATCGGTTTGGATATGTGGTGAGAGGGAAACATGAAGATAAAACCACGAGATGTCCTTACTGAATCATCAGACCTGAACAGGTGATGGAGAAACAGATTTGCCTTTTAGGTGACATGAATGAGTTGAAGGGAAGTTATGAACTGTTTCTGAGAGACAAATAACAACACGATCCTTTTTTTATGTAGCTGACAGCTGGTAACTGCAGGGGCGGTTCTAGCAAAGTTTTGCCAGGGGGCCAGGTAGGGCATTAACAGGGAGAGGGAGGCACAAAGAAATACTTTTCTTTCTTATTCTCATTTAAAATGTCTAGCTTTTAATAAATAATTATCTGAATCTTACAACCAAAGTTTTTATCTGATGTACAACGTATAGAAATCATACATATACCAACAAGACAGTGTACATCACTGTCACAGTAGCGTTTGCCTTCATTCAAAGGCTTTATGGCTTTTCCTATACCTGGTGGGCCGGTCTCTAGTCAAAATGCCCGGGCCGATTTTTTGTCCCAGTCCAGCCCTGGGCACGACACGCAGTGAATTAATCTGAGAAGGTGCATTAAAAAATAAATGGCCGGGCCAGCGGTGCACATTGCAAATTAGCTCGCATAGACACATTAATTGTGCTGCTTCTTAATGACGGTATCTTAGCTAACAACCCCAACTACCAGATTCAACTTGTAATTGGCTAAAAATAACTTAGCCTACCGGTGAGAGGGACGTTGCTAGCTGGCAGTTTTTTCAAGCAATGTTGAAATTTCCACATTCCGACACACTTGCTTCAGGAGCTGTCCGCTCAGCGGAGCATCAGCACCGCGGAAATACACGGATACTCGAGACAGAATTCACAATGCATTTTCGGGACTTTCAGGTGTATGGACCAATGTTTTCTTTTCTGATCAAACCAGAAAGCTTTAATGAGCAGCTGGGTTTGTCTCGCATTAACTGCCTGGACACAGAGGACATCGAAATGCAGCTGATTGAACTGAAAAGCTCGACTCTGTGGGGGTCAAAGTTTGCAGAACTACAGATGCAGCTGGAATCCACAGCTGTGCGTGTTCATGGAGCTTGCATTTTCACCTGCTGGACATCACTACCTGACAAGTTTAACTGTCTTCAGAACATTGCAGAGGCCTTATTGACAGTATTTGGCTCTACATATCTGTGTGAGCAGATTTTCTCTCACATGAGTGTCCTCAGGTAGCCGTCTGAATGCTGGACACTTGGAGACCTGTGTCTCTGAGTGGGAGACCAGAGATCAGACTAACATGTATATCCCTGTATTAACAAACATGCCATATTGGCCCAGTTTATTTTTCTTATCATTGTTGTGAGGAGACCATAGATAGCATTTGCGTTTTCTGTTGTACAGTTCATTTGCTGTTATGGAGTTCTTGTTATGGATAAAAAGTGTCTTTTTTTTGTTTGTTTCAAAATAGCTGATACTATTCGCTGATAGCTGCCAACATCTGCGAACAAATATAATTCTATAAAGTTGTTTTATATAGCGTGTAATTGTTAATATAGAGCGTTATTAAATTCATTGCTAATGCAATCATATGGCACATTGACTTCTGAGGAAATTTTAGATGGCACTCATTATCAAAAAGGTTGCCGACCCCTGTCTTAGAGGATGAAGGATTTCATACCATTGACTGCCCTCCATGCTCACCTGACGTAATCCAGTAGAACACCTCTGGGACTTTATGTTTTGGTCCAGCAGACACTGCCAAGTTGCCCCTCAGACTGTCCAGGTGCTCAGTCATGCCCTGGAACAGATCAGAATCAGAAATACTTTATTAATCCCGAAGGAAATTATGGGTTACAGCAGGCAGGATGCTGGTTGGCGCATGCGCACTAACAAAGGACCCGTCCGACCAAACATACTTTACACAAACATCACATTGGGGAGACAGGTCAAACAGGGGGTCAGACAAGGGAAATCCCACAGTAAACCATCTGTCGTCTGATTCAGAGTGTGCCACAGCATTGTCAGTCATGCATGTCATTCAACTTTTATTTTTGGGACGTCTCCTAAATTCCTCTGTAGTTTGGTAATTTCCATCAACCCTGACCCTGCCATCAATTGGCGCTTTCTCTTCTCTGGCCAAAACCTAGCCCTAAACACAACAACAAAGTGCTCCAACAAGAGATATTTGGTCTTGTCCCTGCTTAGCTTCCAGAATCAGATGAAATTGGCACATGCTCAGTGTGTTATGGCAGTATGTTGTTGCTTTGACCACAAAGTAAGAATTTATGGATTCAAAGGGTGAAACTGGGTGTATGAACTCTCACTCAAACCCCAACCCTACCCAATATTCTAGAACCCTAACCCTATCCTTGGCTGTAACCCTAACCATTGGGGTAACCCAACCCCTGGCCCTAATCCTATTGGTTAGAGGTATTGCTTGTTTTACCAAAAAACTAACTAATTAAAAATGTATACTCTTTGATGCCCATTTCCTTGTTTTTCCATGATCTTTCTCTACACATCAGGAACATTCCCATTCTGAAAGAACAGGATAAGCTTTAAGCCCCAGGTATTCCCAGGTAGTCTCCTATTCAAGTACTAACCAGGCCCAATCACGCTTAGCTTCTGAGATGAGACAAAATCGAGCAAGCTCAGGTTGGTATGGCTGTAAGCTGATCTTTACAGCACAAACTTGGAATTTATGGATTCAAAGGGTGAACCTAGCTGTACTGTCTCTGTCTCTCAGAACTCCAACCTTTCCAATATTCTGAAACCCTAACACTAAAATGGTACATGTATATTCTTTCATGGGCCTCTGCCTTATTTTTCAGTGCTCTTTCTCTCCACATCAGGAGCAGTACCTTTCTGAAAAACAAGAAAAGCCTATAGCTCCTGGTATTCCCAGGAGGTCCAAGTACTAAAAAGGCCCCACCCTGCTTAGCTTCGGAGATCATATGAGATAGGGCATGCTCAGGGTGGTAAGGTAGCAAGCTGCCACTTGGAGCACAAACTGGGAATTTATGTATTCAAAGGGTGAACTTGGGTGTATGTTCTCTCACTTAAACCCCAACCCTACCCAATATTCGAAAACCCTAACCCCATCCTTGGCTGTAACCCTAACCATTTGGGTAACCCAACCCCTGGCCCTAAATCTATTGGTTAGAGGTATCGCTTTGTTTTACCAAAAAACTAACATTAAAAATATATACTCTTTGGGCTCACAAACTGGGAATTTATGGATTCGAAGGGTTAACCTAGCTGTACTGTCTCTGTCTCTCAGAACTCCAACCTTTCCAGTATTCTAAAACCCTGACCTTAACCCCAACCCTGGCTGTATACGTAATCGCTGAGGTAACTCAATCACTGGCCCTAACCTGATTGCTCGGAGGTTTCTCTTTTCTGATCAAAAATCTAATATCAAAAGAGACACTAAACTGTCCCAACTAGACATAAATGGCTTTTGGACATTACTAACAGGTTATACAAAATGGATGCATTAAATGTGTACTCTTTAATGGGTCACTGCCTTAATTTTCAATGCTCTTTTTCTAGACATCAGGATCAGTGAAAAACAGGAAACGCTTACAGCACCTGGTATTCCCAGATCCAAATACTAACCATATGTATCATAAACCTTATGCTAAACTGTTAAAAGCTGCTGCCTGTCACACAGACTAGCAATTTATGGATTCAAATGATAAATCTGGTAGCCACTGCTCCTGTTGCAGAGCTCTTTACTTAAGTGTAAATAAACACTGAACTTTCCAACTATTTTTGAGTCTGCTTTGTGAGTTTGTGCAAGAACGTATAACAAAGAGGAAATAGGCCTATGAGCTGGAGGAGCAAAACTGAATAATTTATATGTTAAATTTAGCTCTGCTGTATTTGCTCAGCATTTATGTAGCTACCATAGAGCACAACACAATGGGATATGAATTACTTAACTGCATCTTGTTGCACATACACTCTGAATGTCTTACATTTTTTATGTTTTTATACGTATGTCTTTTGATTTTGTTATTTTTCACTGTACACATTTCAACATGGAAAATGCGCCTTCTTTGAGTGGAATACTTCTGACTGAGCGAGCAAAAAATAAAAACTCCAACTGAATAATGAAAGTCACTAAGCACCTGTGAGGGGAAGCTGGATGTTCAGTGAATCATTGAGACAGATAACATGCCTTAATGGCAGATCAGGTATAGGTACACTGTGTGATAGAGCAAAAATAGAGAGAAAAGGTTTAAAAATCACAATTTTCAACTAATAGAAATACTGAATAAGACAAGAGAAACGATTCGGAGTAAAGGCCTAAACATAGATCTGATTGTCTGACACTAGGTGTCAGTGCACACCTTTTACTGACAAGACAAACAACAGAGACAGGGAATATTTCCGAAAATAAGGTTTGTGTTAAAGTCTTGCAGTATGGAACCCAATTATTTCAGGTTGATTATCACTTTTGACATTTATCTTTTTTAAAAATCACGGAAGAAGTAAAGTACTTCCTACTTTCTCATAGTACACGGTTTTTGAACTTTCAGGGAAAAGTGTCATTATTATTATTATTATTATTGTAATTAGTATCATTATCGTTATTTTTGTTGTTGTTAATAAGAAGAAGTGTGCAATTTCATCTGCAGAATTTGTCTACAATTTTTGTGTTGTTCAGCAACCTTTTCCAATCAAGACCGTTTGACGTCAGAGTTGAACGCGGTTGATGATGCTGATATGCTACCTTCAAGTACTCCTCGAAAGAACCTGTATTCAGTCTGCTAGACTGTGAATATATACAATTTGCTGATGCCTGTCCAAATGACTAGAACCTTACTAGTGTCAGTTAGCAATAATAACAAAAGAGATCAAAAACAATTAGTGTTTATACTGTAGGTTACATGAAAAAAAAAATGCTACCTTGTTAATGCATTTTAATTTTTTTTTATGGTTTTGTAGTTGATCGTGATCCATATCTATTCAAGAAAGGAAATACGTTTTATACCTTGTGTATATTGCTTAAAGCAATTCTGTGATAAGTGTGACGGTGTGACATTTTTTGACACTTTCAGCACGCGAAGGCAGCATCACAGCCCTGCCGCCTCGGCTGGGAGGATACTACCATTCCGATTAGGGCAGCTGTTGCCAACGATGCAATGCCTACTTCATGGAATGAACGCTGGGCATAGGCACCGTGTAGTGCCGTGGTCTTCTTGAAGAGGCTGCACCGTCCTTGTCTTTTGTGATTATTCGCCACAAAAAAACAGCCCCGGAGCGCTTAAGGTACCCGGTGAAGACTTGGACTCGCGGGTTTATGGTTAGCGGAGAGAAGCTGGAGCGGTGAGCTGAGTGAACCGTAGTAACTTTAGCTTGCTATATGCTACATGCTAACTAAGGCTAGCTGGGTGGCATTGAAAGAAAGACCTGTTCACCTGAGTGACCAAAGCGAAAAATGAGTTTGTGTTGAGAATTCTGTAGGGTGGGCTGGTGACGTTCCGTTGTTTAAAAGTGATTAACGTGAGTCATTCGGTAAGCTAACATAGGATCAATCAATGAACAACGAGCTAGCCCCCTCCCCCGGGTGGGAGCTAACGTTAGTTGGTTGTGCTACCTCCGGGCCCGTTACACAGCTGAGTTACGAACTTAAACTCTGCCGTTGTTGTAAGAAGTATTTTTAAACATTTAATGTATGTATACATGTTAGGAAAGTGCAATTTTTATCTGTACGAGGCAACGAGTTGGGATGCATTAGCTGTTGCAGCAGTTAGCAGCCACCCTGTCAAAACAAGCCCAACGCCTCCTCACTGCGTTCAGAAAGCTGAATGGTTAAACATACCGGGTTTTGCGCTAACATATTTATGTTCAGTACGCTTAGCTGAACTCAGTTAATTCTGTCATGTAGCCAAGCCTATTCTGTATAACGCTGTTTAAAGAAACAGGCAGATGCATTTAGGCTAGACTGTCATGTCACCACAATGGAAAAAGGTGCTTCCTTTTTTTTTTTTTTTTTTTACATCAGCTTTTCTCATGACAGGTAATTAATGCATTTTGCTTGTTTGTGTCTTCTGTGCGTTAGGAAGCTGGAGCCATGGGTTTAACATTAAGCCTTTGATGAATTGAAATAAGCTGGACCCTCTTGACTCATCCAACCCGCTCCTGCCCATAGCGGGGGCTCCCCTTTCCTCCTCACCTTCCAGAGTTATGGCAGGCTTCAAGCGTGGCTACGATGGCAAGATCGCCGGCCTGTACGACCTGGACAAGACCCTGGGCCGTGGCCACTTCGCTGTAGTCAAGCTGGCACGCCATGTCTTCACTGGGGAGAAAGTGGCGGTGAAGGTGATTGACAAGACTAAGCTAGACACAGTGGCGACGGGCCACCTTTTCCAGGAGGTCCGCTGCATGAAGCTGGTGCAGCACCCCAACATTGTGCGCCTGTATGAAGTGATAGATACGCAGACGAAGCTTTATCTCATCCTGGAGCTTGGAGATGGAGGCGATATGTTTGACTACATCATGAAGCATGAGGAGGGCTTGAACGAAGAGTTGGCTAAGAAATATTTTGCCCAAATTGTCCATGCTATCTCCTACTGTCATCGGCTGCACGTGGTGCACAGGGACCTGAAACCCGAGAACGTGGTGTTCTTTGAAAAACAAGGGTTGGTCAAGCTCACTGACTTTGGATTCAGTAACAAGTTTCAGCCAGGAAAAAAGCTGACCACCAGCTGTGGATCTTTGGCGTACTCAGCTCCTGAAATACTACTGGGTGATGAGTATGATGCTCCGGCTGTAGGTATGCAAAAGATGTTTGGCTGATGAATGATGCTAAAGAAATGAAATGAGTCACACAGCTAATTAGAACATTGTATTGGTGAGTTGCAGAGGTGTGTACTAGACAGGATGTGAATGTTGATGCAGTGCATTTTTAAAAGTGTAATGCACACATTAAGGTTGAGCAGTCATTTTATCTTCCACTGAGGAGGACCAGGCCTATTGCCTTGAGCACTAGTTTACTATCTAGTCCACTTTATTAACTGCCCTAGCTTTTCCAAAAAAGGAAAGAAAACAAAAAACATCTTTCAGAAAACAGGCTTTTGGAATCAAACTGCACAGAACGTCTTTATCAAAGTCATGTAAATAGCCAGTTTTAGCACACACAGCGGTGTGATGGGTGGCAGTGTAGCTAGCACCTGTTTCACACAGTTTTGTCTCACCCTGCTGTAACACATCGACACTTAGTCTTTATACGGAGCCTGAGCACGTGTTCGCTGTTGTTGTAAGATTTAACTCAACAGTCATGAGCCCTGGGACTGTGTAACAGAACTTGTTTTAAATACCAAGGTGTGTGTTCCAGCACTGTGCTGCTGGACACGGATCATTTTGAGAGCTGCCGTTGGGCTACAAGGTCAGCCCAACTACCGTTGATGTCTGTGAGTGTCCCATTGCACTGAATTAACTGTCTCATCGATTTTCCTGTGAGGACTGACAGTGCAGACAGACAGATTGCGTGTCCTTCCATGACATAATTATGATATTTGTCATATCAGATGGCTTTGCTGAGACTAAAACCATGGGACTACTGTAAGTCCATCTCCTGAATTGGATAACGAGATGTACTCTGTTAAGCTTGTTTTTCAGACGGTGTGGGTGTGCATGCAGTCTTAATCCTAAAGGAGTGTGAAATCGGTCTCATGATTATTTATGCATGTAGCAAGGGCTCTCAAAGGTGTTCCTTCAAGGGCAGTCAGCTAGATGTTAATTTGCTTTTTCTTTTTCAAATGGAGTTTGTTCTCACAAACTTGAGAGGTGCAGTTGAGGCAATGAGGAAGCTGCGGTTACTTTCTCATTGAGCCGTACACACCCACGCAATCACAAACATGCTCACTTATCCTAAGACTTTGATATTGTACGCGTGACTGGACAGCGTTGTGCTCTGTGAACAGTTTCTGACTGCATGACTGCAGGGGATATCTGAATAAGTGGCAGGCTTCATGTTATCTCTTGCTGCTTTTGGTGGCAAGCAACAAACATGCATTATCCATCAAAGTAAAGAGAAGACCATTTTCTTTCTTGTTATGCACTCCCTCTGAAGAATGAATTAAGGTATAAACTAACAATGTGGGCCCCCCAAATTGTGGTATGAACCAAAACCATTGTTTGGGAGAAATTGTTACAACCCCAGTAGTAACCAGTCTGGAATGTTTATCAGTTTCATGGAGTCCTCAGTAGCATCCCTACAATTATAGTATTCAGATTAGTCCACACGCCGCTCACCTCACTGTTGAGCTGCATAGTGGGCCAGTCTGTGCTTTCTTCCATCTGGTTGCTGTGTGAGATATACTTACTGGCACTCATAGTAATTGCATACGTACTACTTGTTCCTGTGTTATCTAGCAGCAGCTCTCTCCAGTTGTTGGGTTGATGGTTATTCTGTGGTGGTTTGTTGTTGTTGTTTTGTTGTTGCTTTTTTTGTTTGTGTTTGTTTTGTTTTTTGGTGTGGCCTTTGGATCCTGTGGTCAGAGCCATTAGCCACATGGATTGTTGTCCTCTAAAATAGTGGAATGAGGAGAAAGTACTTATTGTTTGCACATGTGTAGGCAAGGCCTCTGAAAGGTTTACTTAGTATTCTAGTGGGTGTCCCTAAGAGAGCAGAGTCCTGTTCATCTCCTTGCATATTAGATTGTGTTTGTTATGTATAATTTCATAGATTAAAAATGATAGTCTGTATATAGTCTCAGTCCAGGCAGTGTATTTCAGTCACTACCACTTGGTCGTTTCATTACAGGGTATTGTTTCTTACTGTTATGGTCCGACTGATGGCGGATAGGTTAAACTTTGTACTAAGAGGTTCAGCATTTTGTGCTCTTGGCACTCTTTAGCTGATGAAAAGCCCTTAACCTATGAAAGCCTTCCTGGCTACAAGCAGCCATTGATGAACCTTATCAACATATTTACTGGTGACTGTGTGCGCACGTGTGCACAATAGAGCTGTTTTGCTGGCTTTGGTTCCATCGCTAAAGCTTCAGGACTGTGTCTACAGAGAGCAGCCAGAGGGGCTCTTAATTGCAGTCCTGGTTACTGTTGCCCACTGCCAGTAGATGGGAAGGACAGTTAATCCATGCTATTGTTTGGACTGGGCCAGGAGAGGATGAGAAAGAAGCAGAATGCAGCTATTTATGCAGTCCTGTGTTGACACAGACTGACTGGCTTTGACTAGAACTCATTCAGTTTGTTCCCACCACTGGCCCCAGGACCAGTTTTTCTCATTATGTTCACCATTTTCCACTGAGAAAAAGGATTTTCACTTCTTTTTGCTCAGGATCGATATAAGCTTGGAATGGAAATGACTAAATGAAAAATAAAAATAAAAATAAATAGTGACTCCACACATCCAGTAGAGAGACATGGCCAAGATGGGTTCTAACAAACAAATGTCTTAACTGCAATTCCTCTAGACAGAACTGTTATTTTCTTACTTAATGTGTGAAAGCACACTCCCCCTTATAAAGCTAGTCCTTTTAAGTCATTGTTAAAGATGTGTTAAAGAGCTTGGTTACACAGAACCTTCTTTGGCTGCCTCCGTGCTTTTGTTTTATTAGCATCATTGTTGAGCCAGTGGAAGAAAAAGGCATCATTTACAGCAAATGTTTTCTGGTTTTTATTAATGATTGTGTTTTCGCTCTGTGCTGGTTTGAGTCTCAGTCAATTTGTCATATCTCCACTTGGGGCTTGTTTCATGTCTTTGAACCCCCTTTATTGAAACTAAAGCCTGGTTTATTGCTGTAGCACAGAGCATGCTTTTCTTTAACATAACCACTAAATAGGAGACTGAAGGAGCTGTGTCCCCCTCCTGATTGGCAGATGATTTTGCAAATCAGACAGAAGATTTTCTTTGTCGCTGGATTTGGATTTTACATTAAAAAAATCTACACTGTTGGTTAAAACAGGGAATTTAGGAGAATGACATTTCTTCACTTTCCATTTTGTCTTTGTAGTTTATTTGCTCTGTGCCTGCATCATTTGGTAACCAGCTGGATAGAAACATGCTTCTCAATTCCACACATAAAACACACAAAGTAGTACAACAGTTTCACAGTCCCTTGGACGTGTCAGTGTTTCACAACTTATGCCTCTTTTGCTCTAGTACCTACTCGACTCCACTTGACTCTACTTGGTTTCCGTTGTTTTCCATTTCCATTATTGAGTACCACCTCAATGTGCATGGGGCTGTTGTAGCAACGTGTCTGAACATCTGGGACGTCATTTGTTTGCAATGCAAACACCACACAACAATGGCCGTAGCAAAGGAATAACAATCTTCTGTAATTATATACAGATTCAAGTCCTACTCATGCATATATGCTTCAAATGTGAAGGTCTACATTGTTTATTTTGGGGCAGTAAACAGTGTAGCATGCAGCAAACTTATGAGATTGCTAAAATGGCACAGTTTGTAGCAATCTTAAGAATGTTTCCAAAGATGCTGTGAAATTTGTATCCATTTGTCATGAATTTTGGAAGAAAAGAACATTTGTGATGGTCGATGTTGATTCACAATGTGTAATTGTGTTAAACACATTTTGGGTTGGGCTGTTATACCTATATGATGTATTCCTTTTTTCAAAAGGTTCTCTTTGCGTTGCCAGACCTGAACTTGCATCAGTTAAGGTCTCTTCCTTAAATGTAATCACACTGTCTGAAGACTTTATTGTATTTGGTTTAACAACACCATTGCATTTGTACTTTGTCCGTTGATATGCAAAATCTTTACATGTGATATCTAGTCTCTTAATCTTAGTCTCTCCTCCTTATTACAAAAACAAGATAAAGACAGAAATTTATCATCTGCTCCATTGAAATGCCAACTGAAATGCCTGTTTGTGTGATATTTGGAAGTTGGTAGTACTTCGTAGCCACCGCAACATGATATTAACAGTATCATTAGATGCATACTGCATTTGAGAATGTTTTTTGGTTGTGCATTTTAAGGTTTCTCTTTACTCCTGCTTTCTTTAGCCTCTTGCACCCTTCACATTGATTCAAAAGCATGCTATTGCAGTAGAAGTCAGGGAAACCTGACCTGTTATTGTGTGTGTGTGTGTGTGTGTGTGTGTGTGTGTGTGTGTGTGTGTGTGTGTGTGTGTGTAAAAGAGTGATTTATAAATCTAAGGGGGATGTAGGCCTACTTAGCAATGGTGTCTGTGTGAGCAAATGGTCAGCTGTCAGTCAGTTATGGTGGGGATTAGTCAAAGCTATCTAGGCTTCCAAGAGAGACTCATGTAAATGAATGGGGTGACAGGTGGCAAAGGCTGTGCATTGCATAAAGTCTCAAGACACGAAGACACTCTGAGTCAAAGGTTCCACTGCTGGGCTGGATGTCATGGTGAATAACCATGTTGCCAACAATTTAAAAGTCCCCTACTGGACACAAAGCACAAGGCCTTTCTTTTTCCTGTGACTGTATTTATTTTTTGTTTTGATCAAAAGAAATTTTTCTTTTATTTTGGCGGTACTATCTTTTGTGGTCTGTTTTAACTTATTAACATTCACAGCGTGACTAGCAACGTGTCTACTGCTAGGGGTAGGATTTGAGGCAAATTATCTGAAACTAGAAGAAATTATAATTCAAATGAAATAATGTAATGACGGCTTATATGTTTCGGCATTATTTTTTTTCCCTGCTTAAACCTTTTCCTTTGGGTGTTCTAAACTGTAAAAGTGTAAATTCTTTAAAAGGGGTCAGTCCAAACACTAACCCTCAGCCATCAATGACTGGTGGATGTTGTCAGGTTACTTAAAATATTTATAGGTTTGATCTTTTGTCACCCAATTGATGTCAGTGTCGGTAGGTTTGTCCTACTGAAATATTTCAGCAGCTGCTGTGTTGCCATAATCTAGACATTCTGATCCCCAGAGGATAAATTTGTCTACCTTTTTTCTAAAGCCATCTTAGGAATTAGCTTTATGGTTTGATGTAAACTGTACCAGTACCTGGGTTGATAAACTGCTTGGTAGACATGCCTGAGTATTCTGACACCACTGCTGTAATGCGGTTGCCACGGCAGCCCTGCAGTGAACGTAGCTTTAGCAAAACTGTGCAAATCTAAGTTGAAAGTTATAGAACTGCAACAAGACATTGGCTTACTTTCTTCAAGGCCTGTGTGCTTTTTAGGCACTGAATGCACAGTTGGGACTTGTCACTCTAACTGCCTTTAGTTTTTAGGACTTGAGTTGAAAATTGCGATATGGCTGAGAGGGTGGGATTGACACTATGGGTTTCTGCCTGACAGGGCCCTAACTACTCTGCGCTTTCTTTTGTTTCGGCTTTTTTATTGTAGAGGCTGCAGAATGACATGTTCAAAAGCACTAAGCAGTGTATGAGAGGTGAACTTGTTGCATGCAGTGAGACCTGTGCAGCTGCCACTACTTTGTATAAGTGAAATAATGAATTGTACACACAAAGCCAGATGGATGGATAGCTGTTTGTGTTTACAAAGGCTATAGCCTTTTTGAGAGAATGTAATAGTTGCTCTACAGTGAAAAAAACAGGACCCTTTATGTTTTTCACTGGATGTACTAACAGGGAAAAAACCTCATTTTCTGTTTGCCTTATGTGTTGCTTACTTTGATATAGTGGAGCAGGCAAGTCTTTGTTTGTATGAAGGCTATAGTTTAGATTTCAGGCTCAAATAAAAAGTAATGACAAAAGTGAAAACTCCAGAAAATATACCCCCTCCCCCAGTGGGTTGGATTGGATCCTTTGGCGGGCCTTTTCTGGCTCAGGGGTTCTGTGTTTGAAATCTCTGCTTTACAGCATAGTCAGTGATTTAACAGCTAGAGGCAGAGATGAGCGGCACAAACCAGACCAGGCTCTGCATTGGTGTCTGTTTTCTACTTCGCTTTGAGATGTTGCCATTTTCTTCTTACTTGGGCCATCCTCTGTACCTCTGTCAGCTCCTCCTCTCCCACCCACCTCCTGGAGAACAGTCATGCAGCAGGCAGAGCTGGCAGATGTCTGCTCTGCTTTCGATTCAACAGGTCTGCTATTAATACACACACTGAGAGGGACAGTGACTGTTTGGCTGACTTATCCAAAAGTTCACATCCTAGATAGAGCAGCAAGAGTGTATTGCATCTGGCCAGCACTTGGTGAGCTAGTTAAACAGTGAAACAGTCAGCTGTGTTCACATTTGTTGTCAGTATATCTTTCCACTGCCAGCTGACACCCAATCTGCTGTTGTTTTCTTAAGAACAAACTAAATAACGAGTTAGATGTGGCTATTTTTTTAAGAAGATAGATCGGAGGAGACAAAGAAAGGAAATTATGTTAGCCTTAGATCTAACCATAGATGTACCTCTTAGATTAACCATTATCACTGCAGGATTCCACTTTAAAAAGAGCAGAGAGCAGGCATTGAAAGGGGTGATTAAGTGTAATTATGCCTTTCAGTCATCCATGACAAAATGGAGGTGAGTGCTTTTGTGTGCATTGAGGCCTATCATTCCAAATCATTGCAGGCCACTGTGTAGCCTGCTGGCTGCTTGACACCCTAATTGACTAGTTGATATGTAGAGTAACACGTTTGTGGGTTAACTTTCAGGCAAGCTAGTTAGCTTGAATTTTGGTTTTACTTCAGAGCTGTAAATTTCTGAAATTATATAAAGGGGACCAAAAGTATTTTCTCCTATGCAGAATTACTGGAATGGTTTCTAAAGTTCTGAATATATTGATGAATTGTTACACTTTTTCATCAAGTAAATTTTTTGCTTCAGATGTCCAGACAACTAGACATCTGTAAAGAATTCAGCTGTTTCAGGTTGTGAGAGTCTCAGTTCTTTATCCTTTTCATGTATTTGACTAAGAGTACAGTGGCACCAAGCCACTTAACAACTTCAGTAACATTGTGGACTGTGGACTGTGTAAACGTAATCTGATGTCAACTTAAAGGTTCAATTTGAAACAGTTTTTTTTCCTCCTCTTGGATCTATGTGACATCAAAAGTATGGCCATCACAAGCACACACCTCACTGTGTGCAGCCCTACCCATCTGCTCTTTACACTTGGTGTTTATAAGGAGTAGCCAGTCAGAGAAAAGTTACCTTAAGAGGAGAGGAGCTGGCTGATGCCAGAATGAAGGGGTGCACCAAGATTCAATAAATGATACGTCAGATCATGGTTCAGAATCAAGCCAACTACTCTTAATAGGTAGAATAAAAATGTTTAATTATTATTATTATTATTATTATTATTATATTATTATATTATTATTTATTATTTTTAGCTTAAAATTAACGTAATGGGCCAGCTGTGAGTTGGAAGGAAGGTTTTACATACAGGTTTAGTGCTTTTGACCTTGTACACCACAGATTTCTGAAATTAAGAGGAAATCACAAAAGGCAACTAAATTGACACATCACTGTATTTTACTTAGCTAGAATCAAGGACATGAGTTAAGACTTATTTGTTTTCCTCTTCCAGCACAGTCACATTTAACCCTTGTAACACTGAGACGCTGCTTTGCACTTTCAGCCCGAAAATATGCACATGATGCATAAGTCTGCATAGTAATTTAGCTGTAATTTAGCTTTACAGTTTTGTCAACATTGTCATTATTGTGAAGTCAAGGACTTAATCATTTGACTGTTATTAAGAAAACCTTCAAACCCTCAAACCAGTTATTACAGTATTTCTCAGCCTTGATGTGGTTCAGTTCCTCCTACTAGTTCTCTGGCTGCTGTCATTTCAAGCTGCTTTGTGGTTCATCAGAGTAAAAGGCTGAATGAGAGGAAGAGATGCCAAGAGACACAATTTCACAACCATTAATTAAAGCATCATGACTGTAATACAGAGAGGAGGAGGAGATTGTACTAGGGCTGCTCGATTATGGCAAAAATGATAATCACGATTATTTTCACTGAAATTGAGATCTCGATTATTTGACGATATTTATTTAACAATAACAATGTATTGAATAATGGCTTTAAAGATGTCAAAAAATAATATAAAATAGTGTGCAAATACTGATAACAGTGCAAATGTTTGCAATATAAAAAATAAATGAAAAATGTAAACATCTATGTTTAGTGAACTTCAAAACACTGCATAATACTGGTTGTTCACTGTGTTAATTGAGCAGTGGTCTTTGGCGAGTGAAAACGTTACCGCGTTTGTTATCTCCTTGTGTCTCTGGGAGCTGGTGGGATATTTATTCGCGTTGTACAGGGTAGCGTGAATGGAGGTCTGTGAGGATGAAGCAGGTGTTGTCAAGAGTTTTTCTCTATGTTCCTTCATTGTTTGATCGTATGTCACTTTGTGAGCGGTCTTCAAATGATTGAATAAATTTGTAGTGTTGCTCTGTGGTGCAGCTACGACACTGTAGCAAAGTTTACACACTATGTCTACTTGATCCACGTCTGACTCCGCGAAACCATAATGTTTCCACACCACTGAAGCCGTTTTATCTCTCTTTTCAACCAACGGCATTCTTTCTTCAGCAGCCATTATCCTCTCCTCTCCAAATAACTTCTGCTTAGCTTTCCGAGCTTCCCTCGGGTCCTCTTAATTGTTGTGACGCGTGTTCGAAACGCGGAGAGGTGCGCTCGATTTGCCACACGGAGCAGTGTGAGAGTAAAGCACGAGGGAGGTGCTAATAATCGGTTCAGTCATTTTTAATGATCGTTGAAAGCCCAGATCGTAATCGAGATTAAAATTCGATTAATTGAGCAGCCCTAGATTGCACTATGACTTTTTTCTTCTTTCTCCAGTAACCAACAGAGTAGTGGATTGTGATGGATTCCACAACCAAACTGGTTGTAGCTGGAAGTTCTTGCTGAAGGTTAAGTACCTGTAGAGGCACTGTCAATGGGTTAGAAGGATTTAAAGTGACTGAAGATTGAAATTGAAGACATGTTGTAAAGGCAAGGATGATGCTGCAATTAGGGATGTATGTGTAAGTTTTTTTTCGAGATATATAAGCATGTCATGTTACTATATCCTTGCTGTAGCACTGGTATGTGTTTACATTCCCTAGTGTGCAATATTGAGACAAGCCCTGTCAAGGCATGTCTAAGACAGTGGCAAGAGCTCTGTCCCAGCTTGACACTTTAAGGCCTAAAAAGCAAGTTACTTTAACAACCTGTAACAAAGTACTTAATTAAAGATTCAAGGAACCAGTTCCTGGTGAAGCAGGAAACAACACATTTGCTTTGCCACTTGAGGTAAAAACATACTGCCCAGGCTACAAAGGAAGAGATGCTACTAGCTGATGATGTTTGACCCAAGAAAAACCAAATTACTCCACCATGTGTTGCTGGAGCACTTGCACAGTGCACTCTAATGGAAATTATTGATGCATTTACATGGTGGTTGAGAAACTGGTTTAAAAACCTTGCACCCAAGATATACCAACCTACGTAGAAAAGATTTGTCAGTTTTATTATGTAACAGTGTTGTGCAGCTCCTAAAGAGTTATAGGTTTCTTACTTTAATTATTGTTAAACTAAAATGTTAAGCAGTTATATTATACTTTCACTTAAAATTTAGAGGGAAAACTCTATCTGGGCTTTGGTTATTTCACTATAACGCTGCTGCTGGCAGCTTGTTTCAATAGATTTACACTTCAAATTAGGAAGTTTGCCATCAATGACAGTAGCTTATTGGAAAAGAGTGATGGAAAATGGCCTTTATTCACTTACACATAAACATGTGGACACTTCCAAGCTGCAAGTATAGCTGATTACAGTGCCTTAATATCTATTACCCTATTTTCCGCACTATAAAGCGCACTTAAAATCCTTTAATTTTCTCAAAAATCGACAGTGCGCCTTATGTATGAATTCTGGTTGTGCTTATTGACCTCAAACCAATTTTATATGGTACACAGCGCTTAGAAATCTGTCAAAAAATGTTTTAGTACGACTCTGGTAAGCTACGAAGCTGCAGTGCTTGATTGATTGTCGGAGTATTACGGCTACCGTAGTCAGGAGCCTGGGTCCAAAACTCCGTCTGGTTCAGGTCCCAAAGTCAAACAAACACTGCAGCATCACTGAGAGTTAAAACCTGTCTAAATTGTTTCATCTTTAATAAAATAATCAGTGTTGCTGCTTTACCAGGTGTAACAATTAAGTTTAACATCCAGGCATCAATGAAACACAATTTATTAAATTTCACGGAGTTAGAAGTTAGCAGGGAGTTGGCTCGCTAGTTTCCCTTACACATGATATACCACGTTCTGACAGAGATTACTGAAAAAAAAATTAAAACGTACAGCTCTGATATCACTTCCAACAGAAATGAAGACAGAAAACTAAACAGCATTGAGTTTTGTAGGGTTACTGAAGTTGGACTAGCTGGTATATAATGATGTGCTACGTTATCGCTAGCGACACAGCTATGTTAGCATAACATAAGCACAGTGAAGCTGGAGGATGAATGCGAACTTTTTTTCCACTTGATAAAAGTTAACGTGAGTATTCCAATGGTTATATATATATATATATATATATATATATATATATATATATATATATATATATATATATATATATATATATATATATATATATATATATATATATATATATATATATGTATATATATATATATATATATATATATATATATATATATATATATATATATATATATATATATATATATATATATATATATATATATATATATATATATATATATACACACACACACACACACACACACACACACACACACACACACACACACACACACACAAAGGACCGTCGGACTCAAACCTGGGCCGTCCACTCTCAGCCAGTACAGCGTATGGTAGTCTGCTCATCCCACTGAGCTAAACTGTTGCCCATCGTTTGCTTTTTCATGATTTTTTTTCCAGCCTAGAGTGGAATTATTAGCACATTGAGACATGTCAGGACAGGGGGGGATCAAAAAACTAGCACTGTGACAGCATTTGAATTTTTTTGTTTTATCCAGGGACCCCGCTGCTGTCCCCACCGAATTTCTTCCTTTTACCTTCACAATATAGTTATATTGCAGTTGTCAGTATCTACTTATGTTACATATTGAGAGTTCAGGAACTTTGCAGTGCAGGAAGACATGCTGGATTCAGATGCAGACATGGAGCTCTTTGAGCCTGAGACCTGCTTGAATTTTAGGATGAGCCAGCAGTGGAAAGGAGAGTGTAGTAATGGCTCTCCAGGCACTCACAAAGGATTTGTAACTGCTAAGTAGCGAGTGAGTCACCCTGCACCCCAGATGCATCTGACCCACTGATACCTGAATGTTGTAAAACCAACAAACAGTGGAAGAAGCTTGTGTGATGGAAGGAAGTTCTTTGTTTTTTGATTTGTGGGCCACCAGGTTACATAAATATTGTTCAAACATAAATAACATTAAAGACAATTGTCATTCTCCAAGCAAGTTCACTTACAGGAGTCATTTAAAGTAACGTTTTTCTAGAAATGATGACCCTGTTTGAAGTCAGGTGAATGGCAAAAAGTGACTTGAGTGTTTCTCATATGTTTGGATTCTGCGGTTTATCAGGCCTTTTGGTGTTGCTGAATTAGTCAGTGAATTCCTTCTTTTTAACATGGTGGTGGTTGGGATTTGGAGGGGGACTTGCACACTGACCCAGAAATTGCAGCATTCCTTCAAAATGCACTACTCTTTCTCTTGCTTTCTATATGTATTTTTTTTTAAATTTTTATAAAAGGCATTAAATTATTTAAATAAAAATTCTAAAATGTGTCTTCACACTTACCTGGCTGGCCTGTATGTAGGAAGCACTGAACTTGAACTGGGGGGGCAAGAAAAGGATACAGTGACCACATTACATTTAGGTGATGCACCGGTCTACAGTGTGGAGTTGCAGCACGTCTGTATGTGACAGAATGACATCTGTAGCAGATCACCAGCCGTCATCTGGAGTGCTCTTTCTACTCTCTCTGCCTGTAAGTGACAGGAGCATTTATGTTGATGTGATGAGCGCACACGTGTATGAGTCTGAAGGATTGATGAGTGGGCGGGTGTGCTCTTCAGGTTGACAGCTCTGTACATGTTGGAAACCGCCTGTCTGTGAAGGTGATTGCAGAGTTTTTGTGATGTTTTGAGTGGTTGTGATGTTCTACGTTTTCTTAAAACTACTGTAAAATATCTGGTGTGTGAAAAGTGTAGTTGGCTTTGGTCTAATTGGGTCACCTTTTTATGTCTTCTGACTATTTGGAGGCCAAAGGTGTCATCATTTTGTGTAGCATGGTAACCTTGGTTACATATTTAATTGTCCTTCTATGGTGGGTCAGTGGAAAAAGAATTGTTTACCACTGGTTGACAGTAAAGCAACAAAGTGACTCTCTTCAGTATCATTTAGCTGTCATTTCCAGGCTCAGTTGTTTGAACAGATCAACTCTACTCTGTCATTTCTGATTACCCAGAGTCAGCACAGCTGCCGTTTCTCTTTAATGCACAACAGTAACTCATTTGGAGTCCTGTAGTTACTCATTGAGATGCTGTACAGTTGATTTCTTTTGAACAGAATAGCTAAATTATTAGGTAAGATTAATAATGAGATTTTTAATTCAGTGGCTTGAGGACAATTAAACAAACTCCTGTCATCTGTCCGGCAACTCTGGAAATTTGAATAGTGTCACATCCCGCAGATGCCAGCAGTCTCAGATTATTCTTGAGAAGTCTGCGATGTGGTAAGATGCAGTTTCCTGCAGAAGATATTTGGCCCAGTGGTTTAGACTCTGTTAAAGTGATACTATCCTCCCACAATACAGAAAACTGTGTGGGAACAGAAGAGACGTAGGTGCAGCTTGCTTCTCCAGATTACAGCTACATAGCTGCTGGTGCAAGGAGAGTGCAACAGATTATGTTGGAAATATTTTGAATTTTTAATTAGTTGATTATAAAGTAGGTAACACTGAATTGGTAGCTTTGTCTTAAAAAATAAATTAATTCATTCATGTAAAAAAAAAATATTTTTGCATTATTAAAGCTGGAGGAAAAAAAAGTTTTTATGTAAGATGTGTGTCTCACTGAATTGGTTAGCCTCTTGTGAATATAACATAGATTTGAATGGAATCAAACAGATAATTACCGTAAAACATTAGATTGGAGCAGTATGATCCACGTTTATCACTTGGTTTTTAGTTGATTGGTTCTCATTTTCACATTACTGTTTGTGCCATTTTTGTCTTATATAAGAATAAGAATAAGAACAACTTTATTTATCCCGAGGGAAATTCTTTTGTCATGTACATGCTCAAAGCAGCAGGAGAGACAGAGGAACAGATGAAATAGATATAAGATACACAATATATACAATAAGAATAGTGTACAGTAATATACAGTAGGATAGTGCAAGACATAGTATCGGATAACTCTAACAAAGTAATATACATAACTATATCCTGGTGAATAAATAACTTAACTATCAGTGCAGGCGGTTCTAGAAAGTGACAAAGTATTGTGCAATAGAATAAAGGGAGTAGCAGCATATGATGGGGGATGAAAACAAATATTCAGTAAGTACTCTTGGGTAATATTGCACGGTCTGGGAGGAACAGAATAACATAGGTAATAGTCTCAGGAGAATCACCTACAGAGTGAGGAAGAGTTAAACAGTCTTATTGCCACCGGTACAAAGGATTTCCTGTGGCGGTCGGTTCTGCATTTCGGGCAATGAGTCTTTTGCTGCGTTTGCTCGATGGTCCATCATGGGGGCGTGCATGGGGTGGGAGGGGTTGTCCATGATAGAAAGAAGCTTTTTAGCATTCTCCTCTCAGACACCTCCTCCAGGTTCTCAAGTCTGACACCCAGGACAGAACCAGCCTTTCTAATCAGTTTGTTCAGCCTGTTGGCATCAGCTGTCTTCACCCCACTTCCCCAGCACACAGCTGCAAAGAACACGACGCTCTCCAACACTGAGTGATAGAACATGGTCAGCATTTTCCTACCAACATTGAAGGACCTGAGCCGCCTCAGTAGGAAAAGCCGACTCTGCCCTTTTTGAAGATAGCATTGGTGTTCTTGGTCCAGTCCAGTTTACAGTCCAAGTGTACCCCAGGTACCGGTAGTCCTCAACGATCTCCACATCAGCCCCACTGATGGTGACAGGGGTAGGAGGAGGAGCCTGCTTCCTAAAGTCCATAATCAGTTCCTTTGTCTTTGTGATGTTAAGTTGTAGGTGGTTTAGCTCACACCACTCGACAAAGCTGTCCACCACACTCCTGTACTCCTCCTCCTGTCCATCCCTGATACAGCCCACGATGGCAGACTCATCAGAGAATTTCTGCAGATGGCATGACTGAGACTTGTACCTGAAGTCAGATGTGTAGAGAGTGAAGAGGAAGGGTGATAGGACCGTCCTCGCGGGCGCCCTGTGCTGCTCAGGATGTTATCTGAGCGGCAGCTCTTCAGTCGGACATGCTGTGGTCGACTTGTTAAATAGTCCGTAATCCAACCTACCAGTGGGGCGTCCACCTACATTTCCGTGAGCTTATTCCCCAGCAGTGATGGTCTGATCGTGTTAAAAGCACTAGAGAAGTCAAAGAAAATGACCCTCACAGTGCTCCCAACAATGTCCAGGTGAGAATAAGCCTGGTCCAGCAGGTAGATGAGGGCATCCTCCACGCCGATACGAGGTTGATAAGCAAACTGCAGGGGGTCCAGCCAGGGCTCTACCAGCAGACGCAGATGTTTCAGGATGAGTCTCTCCAGCGTCTTCATGACATGTGAGGTCAGAGCCACTGGCCTGTAGTCACTGGGGGTCGACGGGTTGATCTTTTTAGGGACAGGAACCAGGCAGGATTGCTTCCAGAGTGATGGGACTCTCTGCATTTCCAGGCTCATGTTGAAGATCCGTTGTAGAACTCCAGACAGCTGGGAAGCACAGCACCTGAGGGCACTGGGACTGACACCATCAGGGCCAGCAGCTTTGCCGGAGTGGAGTCTGCCCAATTCTTTTTTTGATGTCATCTGCTGAGAGGGACAGAGTGAGACAGTCTGAGGGGGCAGGAGAGGGGGGAGGCGAAAGGAGAAGATGGGAAGAGCTGGGTGTGGAGACAGGAGACGCAGGGCAGTCGAACCTATTGAAGTGTAGATTTAGGTTGTTAGCACTTTCGACGTCCCCATCCATCCCAACACCTCTCTTTTGTCTCAGGCCAGTGATAGCCCGCATTCCATTCCACACCTCCCTGGTGTTGTTTTCCTGCAGTTTGTTTTCCAGCCTCTGTCTGTAGGACTCTTTACCCTCTGCAATCTTGGCTTTCAGCTCCTTCTGCACCAGTTTCAGCTGATCTCTTGTCACAGTTTCTGAAAGCTCTTTTTTTCTTGTTCAGGGTTGCTTTGATGTCTTTGGAAACCCAGGGCTTATTGTTGGGGAAGCACAGAATGGTTTTTTTGGGGACCACAGTGTCAACACAGAAGTTGATATAGTCTGTAACACAGCCTGTCAGATTGTCAATATTGTCCTGATTGGAATCACAAAGAACATCCCAGTCAGTTGACTCGAAGCATCCCTGCAGAGTCTCTTCCGACTCCCTTGTCCATGTTGTGACCGTTTTTGTGGCTGCAGGTTGTCTCTGAACGGCAGGTCTGTAAAGGGGCTGGAGGTAGACCAGGTTGTGATCAGCCCTGCCCAGAGGAGGGAGAGGGCTGGAGGTGTATGCCTCAGTAGCATTGGCATAAAACAGGTCCAGTGTTTTATTGTCTCTTGTTTTGCAGTCCACATACTGCTTGAATGTAGGTAGAACAGTGGAGAGGTTCGTGTGGTTAAAATCGCCCGTTATAGCCACAAACGCAGAGGGACTACGATTTAGTAGGTCCGCTGTCGCAGAGCTGATGACGTCATACGCCTGCGCCGCGTTGGCATCAGGGGCGATGTAAACAATGACGATAATGGCGAGGGTAAACTCACGCGGTAGATAATATGGTCGAAGACCGACTGCTAACAGTTCGATGTGTTTGTTACACACAGCCATCCTCACCTTAACGTGACTGGGGGAACACCAGCGGTTGTTAACATAAAGAGTGAGTCCTCCTCCCCTCTATTAACACCTAATTTAGAGGGTATTCACTCCAGAGATCACAACTGATTTTTTTTTTTTTAAATTTAAACAAATTTGAGGCTTGTATGAGTTTTAGCTGTGAATGAATGCCAATTTACTATACATTTAGGATGTTCAACATCCTATTATTCCACAAGTAACCTACAAAGACATTCAGTGCAGAGTTGATGTTGCAGGATGATCTCACTGAAATGTTCTGGCATGCATATCAGTATACCAAGAACAAATTATGTCGTTTTCTGCAGAAAATCCCTCCATTTTTAGACAGTACTTTTAGTCAGAAATAGCTCCTCCCTGAGTTACACACACATTATGGTGAAACGTAAAAGTAAGTGTTTACCTCCTGCAGTGCTGCTTATCAGTGATTGTGATAGTTGGGAGGGTCTGAACACTAACAGGAGACAGAAACCACCTGGAGAGTCAGACTGTCATAAGGTAGTAATAAAGCATAACAGGAATATACTAAATTGCTCTGTGATTCAGGTAGTTTTTCAGTATTTATTGAAGCTCATTGTGACCAGTCTTAAAGGCTTCTCATGCTCTGTAACTACAAAAAAGATGCTGCACTCCTCAGAGAGGAGGAATAAAATACTACTTTGTAAGAACTTCATTTTTAGGCTAATGAAATCTCTTTTCATGCTTACTCAAATAGCCAAGCTTGAGTTTGAGAAGCATTCATAGGTAGGAAAAAAAATATATGTATGCTTTGCAGCCTAGTAGCAGCAGCTGACATTTCACAAAGTTCACATCTTTCAGAGAGTAGGCCTAATTAAACAAGTTCCTGAAGCAGATATTGGGTGTGTAGACATGCTTTGACTTTGACAAGACAAATCCACATACTCTGATCAAGCACCTGAATAAACCTGAAGTGTATTTCTAAGCTCGCCAACCTCCTTATTAAATCAGTCTCGAAACACATTGGCACACGGTTTGGGAAAGACAAAAATAATGTATACTGTCATCACTGTAATGTCATAGATGGAGGGAATTAAATATCACATGTGTAAGGCTTACAAGTAGGTGTGTGTGTTTGTGGGGGTTCATGGGGGTGGGGTGTAGCTTTTCTGGCTTTTCTCTAGATCAAGCGTGTCAGTCGAGGAAGCCAACACATTAGTCTCTGTCATTAATGCTAGAATAAAAAACTCTATTGGAAACTCGCTGTCATGCACCATCTAGCAGGAGGGAGGCTAGAGAAAATCTCAAAAGTCATGACATCAAGAGTCTTTCCAGTCCGTTCCTATAAAGAGCTTGACCTTCTACACCTGTGGAGGCCAGTGTATGGAGTCAAGACTCCAACCCCCATGCCACAATACCAGAAATTTAAAATTTGGTACCGATACTACTAGAACTACACGCTTCTCGATTTAACATGAACATGCCCGCTACACACAAGCCATGGCATCCCTCTGATCCTGTGTGTGTGCCAGCACGTTGAGATCTAATTGGTACATCGAAAAGTGAGCTTCTACGCTGATGTCAGACCAAGCTGACCTTTCACCACATCCATATCCTGTTAATATTTCAGCAGAAGAGGAGACACTGCTACAGGCTGAGAGAGAACTCTTTTAGGGCGCCAGCATACTGCAGATGTGGGCACATTAAGGCCGTGATATATTTTATGGCAGAGTGCAACATCAGCCTCAGCATTTGTGATGAAGACCTCTTTGGTGCTTATAATGTAGAGGTACATATTGTTTTATCGCTTTATACTCGGGCAGCTTTTTGGTCCATTAACACGGCTGAGTTAAAATGCTTGATCTGCTTCTCTAGTAGCTGTTACACAACTCTTTTCAAATCAAACCAGTGCAGGTACTTTGTAAATGGGTTTAGACGCACAGTAATTGCACTGATGCTTTTTTTTTTTTTTTTTTTTTTAAGGAGAAATGTTGTTCCTGTAACACCCCATTTGTTGGGCTTTAGCAGTGGCTCAGTGATATGAATACATCACTTTTTCAGAACGAATGCCATCTGGAAGTCAGACAGGAATTATCCTCTAAAGTGCTACAAAGCCGGGGGGGCGGGTTTGGCTCAGTGGGGACTCTACTCTCATAAGACAACCTGCAACTGCCTGCTGCTGCTCTTGGAGCTGCTTCTGCATGCACACTGAGCTGGGAGAGAGCCAAGGATGGCCCCTGAAATCGAATGTGATGGATGGTATCAAAATGCATACCGCAATAGTTAGACTCAGTATTCAATCAGGCAAGCTGTTTCTTCAGACAGGTCCTCTTAAAGGCACTTGGCCCTCTCTGTACGGTCATTTGGTTAGTTTAAATATACACAGCACTCCCTAGCCTAAGGCCAAATCTGGAGTGCTGATAGTAGCCCAGCAAAGCTGAGTCTAAAGATGCAACAACTCACAGCTGTTCCTTTGAGTTAAAAACATTTTAGAATCAGTTTGAGTTGTCATCTTTTTTTCCTCCAAAAGTAGTTTTTGTTGGGGATTTTTTTTTTTTTAATTTTACTATCTGGCATTTTTTCTAGTGCATCATCAAGGCTCCACTCTGCCAAACCATTTGGTATTGAGGGCATCTATGTGTTTGAGCTTAATTAGAAACTTACTTAAAAATCTTCATCGTGGTAATTACTTTAGGGCTGCCAATATTTAACTAGAGATTCTGTGATGTCTCCCTCGCCTTTCAGCCTAAGTAAGTTGGCTATGTTTCTCTGCTAAGTGATGAAAATGTTACACATTATTTCCCAAAGCTTTGCATGTGATTATACGGGCATGGCAGGGCATGCAGTATACATACTGTATGTGTGTAATGAACTTGGCTCAAACATCTGCCTCTATGTGTGTGCCAAACAAAGTTGAGAACATACCGTACTATACGGAGCGACAGGACAAGGTTTGTCCTAGCTCTCTGCCCGAGGCTGTTTCTCGTCCTTGACTAGTGAACCAAAGGCTGTGTGTATGTGTGCATGAATGTGTCTTTAGTTGCATAAAGTGTGTATGGACTGGTGCTTCTGCATGCTGACAGTTTGCTTTCACTCGGTGCAACTAGCAAGTGCAAATTTGTACACTTGAATAAGCATATGCATAGATGAATTAACATGACTTTGATTATGCTGTTGGCACACATGCACTGTTGCTTGAGAACATTGAACCTGAGCTTGTTTTGGGTTTCAGTGACATTTTGTTTTATGCAAGCAAACCAGAGAAAATGAGGAAAATGCAGTTTTAAACTGTCTTGCATTTATGCAGTATAGGGTGTAGTTACATAGTTATATGGGCCGGGACACTAGGGGGTGTTAATAAAATAATGTGGTTATGTTCTATTAATACCTAATAGCATACAGTAAGAGGAAATAAGGCACTCAAACATGCTGATTAGAAATCTCTAGGAGAGAGGTGAAAGCGAGAGATGGCTGTTATCCCGCTTCTGCCTCCATAGTGCCAATCAGCAGCAGGAAAAGGAAAATATTTATTTATATTAGAGATATAAGAATGGATTGGTGGAGATATAAATATGGGTAAGCAGATAGTTATGGTTTGTTTGCATCATTTGGACATTGCTTGGTTTTGATTTTAATTTACTGAGGTCTTATAAAGCATTTGTTGTTCTAAAATGGTGGAATTACACTCGAAAAAACAGACTGCTATCTTTGTACAAAGTTATACAGAAGTATAAGTTGTATAACCTGTGGAGACGACAGGTGAAAAGGCCTTGGAGGAAGACTTTAAACACTTCTGTCCATCACTGTTGTTTACCACACTGGCTGAGAACATCTTAGTTCCTTTAATTGTCTGCTTGTTTCCGGTCAGTGGCATCATTTCCATTGCAGTCATCTTTTGTCAGGACGTAAGAGGGTGGAGAGATCAGGGGAAAAACACGCTTGTAAAATGAGATGTCTTCCACACTGGAGAATTATTTGAAGCGATGTTAATTAGGGACGATGGCTGAACAACAGGTTTGCATGTCATTGGTTTTTAATGTATCTGTAGCGTTTTTTTGACCAATACACTATACAGATGTGTTAGATGAAAAACGCTGACACGCCACAGTCTCTGTTTAGACTTGTTTTGTTTTTTTTTTCCCCCTCTCACATGCTTCAACTTTTCCACTTTCTGACCTCCCACCTGCACTCAGTTTTTAAATATAATTCATATCATGATGTCAAATTGATTATTGTTCTGTCATAACTAAGTTTAGTGTGATTATTCAGCCTTGGATTCAGTCTGAGATGACATATATTTTAACAATACATTAGACACATCTGTTGTAGGTAGCACACAGCTGTGGATCAGAATCGCATACAGCCATATTTGTGAGAAATTGATGTGTTAATAAATGTCCTTGTAATATTGCACCTGTTAATACCATGATAAATGTCACCTAGTTCTAAGTCTGACCTCGTGTCTTTCTCTTCCTCAGATATCTGGAGTCTCGGTGTGATACTGTTCATGTTGGTTTGTGGCCAGCCACCCTTCCAGGAAGCTAACGACAGTGAGACCCTCACCATGATCATGGACTGTAAATACACTGTACCACCTCATGTCTCCAGCACCTGCAAAGAGTAAGTAATGCACAGCATTTTTCTCCTTTCACTCTGCCATTTGAAAGCTTGTGTGTGGTCCTTTTGCTTGTATACAGAGAAGGATCGATCAGAATAGGTTGATTTTCAGTATTTGCTGGTTACACTACAGGAAATTGCAGTCAGTCACTGGTTTGCTGTAAGATTGTAAGATGGTGTACAGAGACAGTATATAGCTCAACTTGTGCCTTTTTTTTTTTCCCCCTCAAATGTTTTCTCATGCCCGGGTTTGACAGTGTTCTGTTATTAAAAGCTATGGAAAATTAGAGACAGTGCGTCCTGCATAATGCTCCACTGTCAGATCTTTTGTCAGAAGGTAAACTGTGGGATCTCTGCTGCAGCTGGCTACTGAAATTAGGGCCATGTTCAAGGATCAGATTAAGTTCCAGTGACAAAGGTGAGTGC
Source organism: Oreochromis aureus (assembly GCF_013358895.1). Classification (NCBI taxonomy): domain Eukaryota; kingdom Metazoa; phylum Chordata; class Actinopteri; order Cichliformes; family Cichlidae; genus Oreochromis; species Oreochromis aureus. The sequence continues at coordinate 4,267,411 of NC_052952.1, read as the reverse complement.
ATATGCACGGCAACAGGAAAGCTGTGAGGTTTTGACTGCAACCCAAACCACATCAGGTTGGTGGAAATGTCATGTGCTTCCTGCATTAAGTAAAAGGTTGCATAATCATCACTAAAATGTAGCAACAAAGCAACATGGTGCTGAGAGAGTGTTAGACTTCTCTGTTAAAGCTTTGTTTTTGAAACCACTCTCAGATTTGTGAACAGCTTACTTGTAAAAGGAAGAAAAATGATAATCTGTGTTTCTCCATCCAGACTAGAACAGGATCAAAGCTCGGCTCAAGGTTAAACTCTTTGGGGTATTCTAGTCCTCATTTGAAATGTTTTTTACTTTAAATCTGAATCTGATCTTTAGTCATCAGCAGTGCTTTCACATATAGAACACAGGAACTGTTCATGCCCTGCATTAACATTTGTGTTAGACTATGAAAGACAGTATATTTGACTGTCAATTGTATTTTGATGTATCAGATACAAAACAACTTTGTTTTTGTTTTTTTTGTTTTTTAATTCTCCCAGCTCTTATTAGTGTCCCTGCTAATACAGCAAAAATATAAGCTATCTTCTATATAGTCTGCAGAGTAGAGGTCAGTTCATTGATTGAAACTGTCATCTGATAACTTGTGCTTTTTAAATGACTTTATCAGCTCAAATTATGAACATCATCAGATTTGTTACAGCTAGCTGGCTGACCATGTCCTCCTTTAACTAAATCTAGTCTAAAAGAAATGCTAGTTTGCCAAATAATTTCACCAGTTAACTTTATTCATGATACTAACTTCTCTATAATGGCTAACAGAACTGATTGTAGGAATCAGTAAATCATGTTATGGCACAAGGCAAAAATGTATGACTAACATTATGTTCTACAGTAGTAAACGCATCATGAATATGTAGCATATATGTGTCTTTGCTTTATTATGTCTGTCACTTTTTCCATTATACTGATATTCAGCTGAATAGTATCTATGCTGCTCTACCCATTTGTCCAAAGCATGTCACACAGTACATCATAATCCTGGACAACACTCTTCTATACATTTTGTCACTGTGTGCAATCACAAGCTGTGTGTGTTGATAGTTTAGGATGTCATCCAGTGTGAAATACCAGCCTCATATCTCATACCTGAAAATCTTACAGAGGGACTGGACTGAAACTTGCTTCCTCCTCTTCTGTCCCAGTTACCTTACATATCTGTCCATGTAACAATGTGTGTATCCCAGTTTCCCCCTCTGTCTGTGTCTGTGTGTAGTCAACATGTTGCACATCTTCTTTGGAAAAGAGCCAGCCCCATTCGGCCAGCATGGTCTACTGTTGAATACATCAACCTGTAAAAAAAGTTCTGTTAATGTGAACCAGTAAGCCGATAACATTATAAATAGGCCATATTGTCAGTGTGGAATGTAGGGCCACCCCCTAATCTATAAAAACCTGTTTTGTCAGTGGTATGTCATAAAACCTAGTTATTTCACCTGCAAAGCGAAAGCAAAGTTCACATAGCATTTCATCGACTCAAAGTTGACCTCTATGCACAGTATGAGTCACACCTAATTATTCTCATCAGGAAACGGAGCAGCAATTAGTCACCAAAAACTTATAAATGCACCTTATGGTCCTTGACTGTGACTTTGGAAACTGTGACTAATTATGTGGCAGTCACTAATCCAGACTGACAGACAAGCAGCCGACGTGTCCCTTTTATAAAATTTGTATTTATAAAAAATAAAAATCTGATTTTAGCATTTTGCAGCTTCATCATCACAAAAAACAGTTGAAATACACGAATGAGTTCACCCACAGTACCGCCAGTAAAAGTACAGCATGTCGAGCTAAACTGGAACAGGAGAAGAAAAAAATGCATGCTGTGAATACCATATATATTTTGGCAGAATCTCCAGAATAATGGTGCTAATCACCGCACTACCACTCTGACCAATTGCTCTGGCAAATGTCATTACTTTGTCTATCACTGTCACTGCTGTTCAAATAAAGCTATGTGAAATATTATTGTATCCCATATCTGAAAAGAAGTTAGTAACAGCTGGTAGGTTGTCTTGAGCTCCTCCTGTCAGTGTTTCTGATCTGCAATGGAACACAGTAGCAGCCACACTGATTGATTCTAGGCCCGGCAGACCTTTTTGCTGGCAGAGATTAAAACCCTGAAAGCAGTGTGAGGAGGACAGTTCAGCTCTGTGTGTGTGTGTATGTGTGTATGTGTATATATATATATAAAATAATGTATGTATGTGTGTGTGTGTGTATGTGTATGTATGTGATTTTTGAAGCACAAAAGACTGACACTCCACGTTCAATCAAGAAATTATTCATGATGATTTTTTTTCTGACCCAGTTAAAAATAAAAAATAATTTATTTATATATGTATTTTTGGGGTTAATGAGCCCTTGTTTTATCCATTGTTGTGCATCACAGCCCAGAAAGAACTGTTTCTGCACTGTCTGCAAACATAGTCACCACATATGTAGGAGGTAAAAACTATGATCTTCCGAAAACTTAGATGGCCGTTATAACGCCAGATGGGCAGTCATGTACATCTGAGGTGACACAAGGGGAAATGGGTGGCTTCCAAGAACACAAGAGATGGCATTGTGCTGAAAACATTTTCGCAAACTAACTGTACAAATGATTATTTTTAGACCCAGGAAATAAATGCTTATCTCCTCAGAGTCGAAGGAGAGATGTAACTAGATTGAAATGCTAAGCTGGAGCAGCTGTGTGCAATCTGATGGGCTTTGACTTTAGAGGAGAAGAGCTGGTTGCCGCACACTGAGTCTCAGGGTTATATTTTTACAGTGTCAAACTGGTGAATCTGCCCGTGTCACAGTTTAGCATTTCTAAATGCTTCTTCCTTAAATATTACAGATTTCGTTTTTACAAACAATTCTGTCAAAATTGCCAGTTAGAGTACTAGTGATGCTGCTATGGAAGCAGCCGTTACCCGTGAATATAGTTATAAACAACTAGTGTGGTTGATTATTGGTACAAGAAAATGAGAAGTAAAAGGGGGGGGGGAAAGGGAAGAATCTCATTGTTGCAAACCTGATAAAAAGCTGAAGTAGCTGCTTCATTTCACCTTCAAAGAATCTTCAAATTTTCTTTTGGATTGTTTTGAGTTCATTTGTATTTGGCAATTCTCCATAGTTCTGTTCCAGTTTAAAGAAGTTGTACACAAACTAAGCAACCTAGTGCTGTGAAATAGGTCTGCAGCTGTATTTTAATCACATTATTAAGACCATGATAACAAGAGACAGTATCAGATCATGAGTATGTCATCTTTAGAGCCACTCCAAACCCTTTAACTTACTCGGTAATATCACTTTGTAAAACAGAGTTAAGATCAAATTCAGTGTTTTCACATGGGATTGTCGAATTTAAGAGTAGAAAAGGTGTGGAAAGCTACTCAAGCTGTTAGCTTTCTTAACAGCTTGTCACACCACACATTAAGAAAAACATTTATCTGTTCCTTTGTGCTGGAATTAAAAGAATGAAGTTTAGTCTCTTGGGTGAATATATGACTTCTCTTGCCAACATTTTCTGACGTAAGCGAGGACTGCTGTCAAATAAAGGAACACAGGGAAGTTGTTTTTCTTTTTGACGGCTCAACTAGTATTTGCTTTCGAGACTGGCTTTTTGGCCATACTGATGTAATAAAAAAAGTGGTTACTTTTTACTGTGCACACTTATATAGATTAATAACATGTCTTCAATTTATGACTAAGATTTGTACCACGGAAAAATAAGCCAAATGCCTTTCTATTCAGTAACAGTGTTTTGTTTTGTTTTGTTTAAAAATTTATTTAATAACCATGACATCTGTTCCAGAGGACTTGTTTTGATCAGATTAAACTTTGCGATCCTGAAACCTACTGCTATGTTATTTTTAGAGAGAAGAGGCTTTCTCCTTGTTCAGTCTAATTGCACTGTTATGATTTTTAACATGCTAACTGAGGCCTGTAGAGTCAGAGATGTAGCTCTTGGGGTTTTGCAGTTTTTACTTTGCTGGGATGTTTATTCTTGGAAAGATTTAATGTTTCATACTTGCAAATAGTAGAATGATAGACAAACGGCCGCCCCTCCCCAAGCCTGGTTCTGCCAGAGGTTTCTTCCTGTTAAAAGGGAGTTTTTCCTTCCCACTGTCACCAAAGTGCTTGCTCATAGGGGGTCATATGTTGGGTTTTTCTCTGTATGTATTATTGTAGGTTCTACCTTACAATAAAAAGTGCCTTGAGGCGACTGTTGTTGTGATTTGGCCCTGTATAAATAAAATTGAATTGAATAGAACCCATCTCAGATTGATGAGCATGTGCTTCTTGAAGGTCATTGCTGATATCTTTCCTAGTTGCCATTGTGTTAGCACACACCTGAATGCTCCAGACTTGCAGACTGTCAAAACTTCTTGTTTTTTACTTCTCAGTCGTAAAAGGCTGATGAGGTATTGTCACCCTGCCGGGCAGGTGGGCAGACAACATGGACACCCAAGTTTGTGAATGCGATAACTAGAGAATGAAGTCACATGTTTCAAATTGATACCATAAGCGCATCTACTAAAAATCTTTGAAAACTTTGAATCTCAGTGACCTTGACCTCAGAAAATCTAGTCAATTTGGTAACGACTGTTTTTTTTTTTAGAAATGCTCACGCTTACTGATGATCAGTTAATGAAGTGTGTTTGATTAGCAGCATAGAGCTGCCTGCCACTTACTTACTGCTTTTAATTCCTGTGGAAGCAGTAAGGGTGGACTTGGTTATTCACCCTTCTTTGGCATTTTGTCTTAATTTTTATGGTGTAATATGTCATGTGTCATTGTTCATATGAAGTTGTATTTACTTCATTTTAAGACCTGCTTGGGACTAGATGATTTTTTTTTAAATTATGTTGTGTTAAGTAAACTTAAGTGAAAGAGGGTCTACTTTCTTTTTACCATGACTGTTTTACTTTTGCACCCTTAGTTCCTATTTTAAAGTCTTTCCTGTTCTACTCTTTTCCCCTCTGACACCTTTCTGACCCCATTTTCCACTACTCCTTAGTTTTTTGTGGCCTCTGAGCATGAGGCCACAGTGTATGAACTAACCTCTTTTAATTAAAGAGATTAGCATTGAAACAACATAGTTTCACTTGTGTCAGCTGCTTCCTAATCCCTTACATCGCTTAGTAGAATTCCTGTACTGAACAGCGATTCCAACTACACATGCTTGTTTCTGTCCTTTGTGATAAACAGTGTAAATTAGGTGGTGACAGTTTTGATAGGCGTTTCTAACATTCATCCTGGATAAGAGCTCTCCTCCTCTCCTCACTTACACACCTGTTCTGGCCTGCTTTGTGTGCCACCACGCTGGATCATCACAGAGCTCCACATTGTAGTTTTTCCATTTTGTCTGTTTGTTTGGATGCACCTGTCTTTGTGCTCTCTATTCCCTGTTGACGCACCAAAATGCATTTACTTACATGCCTCAGTTACTTAATTATTCACCATCTCTCTTTTGCTATCCCACATCCTCCTCCATCTGAGCTTTTTTTTGTTTTTGTATTCCTTAATTCTAGTTTCTTGGGATTACACTGAAAATAGTGCTTGTTTTATATGCCTACGGTCTGTAACGTCTGCCTGCTTCCCCCCCATCAGCCTGTACAAACAGTACTAAGTACTAAGCTACTGTAGTTCTGGTCTGTCTGATAGCTTAAGATGAGAATGGCGATTGTGTGAACTGCGTGTGAGCCGCTGAGAAACAGAACGCTGTGTTTCTTGGGATGCTGATTTTTACTGTGTAAACTACATACAGATGATGCATCAGGATTGGTGTTTAGTCAGTTTGCTCCCTGTTGATTTCCTCTGTTTGAATGCATGAATGTTTAGGTTTTGGGCATGTTATGCAGTTTTAATGGGCCTTACACAGCAAGCACTTTTGAACTTTAAAACCATGCTCTTTACTTAGTGTTTAAGTAATTATGTATAAAAATCTAAAGATGATTCCATCCATCCATCCATTTGCTTCCGCTTATCCTTTTCAGGGTCGCGGGGGGCGCTGGAGCCTATCCCAGCTGTCATAGGGCGAGAGGCGGGGTACACCCTGGACAGGTCGCCAGTCTGTCGCAGGGCCAACACACAGGGACAGACAACCATTCACGCTCACATTCACTCACACATTCACACCTAGTGACAATTTGGATTATCCAATTAACCTATCCCCTCAAACTGCATGTCTTTGGACGGTGGGAGGAAGCCGGAGTACCCGGAGAGAACCCACGCAAACACGGGGAGAACATGCAAACTCCACACAGAAAGACCCCGGCCTGATGGTGGAATTGAACTCAGGACCTTCTTGCTGTGCAGCAACAGTGCTAACCACCGTGCCACCGTGCTGCCCATCATTTAAAGATGGCCGCCCCTCCCTGAGCCTGGTTCTGCCGGAGGTTTCTTCCTGTTAAAAGGGAGTTTTTCCTTTCCACTGTCGCCAAAGTGCTTGCTCATAGGGGGTCATATGATTGTTGGGTTTTTCTCTGTATTTATTATTGTGCTATCTACTGTACAATATAAAGATCAGCTAAAGATGATTGTATGAGATAATTTGAATGCAGCTCTTGGTCAGGACAAATGCACTTACATAAAGAAAACTAAAATATTGCCTTGATACTTAAATCTGTAATGCTAGTTTTCAAGTCAATATTCTTGGACCTTCTTAGAGTATCTTAGAATCATTCACAGTTCAGAATACGGAGCGTCATAGTACAAGATTTGAACTCCCTTCTTGCTCCTTTTAACCAAGTGATTTCAGATTGATTGCCCTTCATGAATATAAGCCTGTTTGAAATTTGCCATTGTTAACATGAGCATCCATGATTGGCACAGCATATATTTGAAAGACAAAGTTTAATATGACACATTCATTCACAAAAATAACCCATTAGATGTGGCAGACGACCACTCAGTGTAAGGTTTATGCCACAGCTGCCACAGTACTGGTAATCATCAAAATGTTGATATCCAGGAATCTTCAGATTTACTGTTTTATAATAATTTTACAATATTTTTTTTAAAAAATAGAACATATTATTGTTGACATTGTTTATTGTTTTGGGTTATGATGAAAAATGTAGTTATTTACTTCCATTCCTCAGCAGAAAAGAAAACGTTTTAGTCTTTGAATGTTATGCTTGATTAATTTCTGATGTGTTCTGGCTGGGTATAAAACAAACAAAATTTTCATGTTGTCTTGTTCTACTGTTGGATGTGTTTTTAACCCAGTGTGTGTGCATGAACTGTTACTACTTTGTAATGCACCGTTGCTGTCAGTGTACTGCCTCTTTCTCCCCTCAACAGCTCCTGTTGCTGCTGCTGCTGCTGCTGCAGCTGGATTTGGTCTTCAAGGAGCCTGGCTAGCTCTGACTAATCCTCAGAATGACAGGAAGCAGCACTGTTGTGTCCAGCTTGTTAGCCTGTAGCCTCCACTGCCATGGTCTGTTCATTCTTTGCTGCAAATACACTTGGGAATTTGATAAAGTTGGGAAAATGGTTTTAGTGAAGTCTGAATGAGATGAAGTGCACTGGCTGGGTTGCACAGTTTTAGTTTGTGTGTGTTACAGAGTGTGTGTGTGTGGATGTCATCAGCCTTATGTCAGCAAAGAATGAGTTTGTTTACTTATGTGTCCTTGCTCCTTTTTTTTTTTTTTTCTCTCGTAACTAAAATGCTACAACTGCCCCAGAGTTGTCACTTGTTGTGAGTCAAGAATCTAAAAGTTCAGGTCATGTTATGCTCGGTACTTGTACTCAGTTTGTGTTCTGTCATTCTTCTGCAACTACAACATTGCTTCTTTAAACTGCAGCCAGATGCTGCTTTGTTGTTTGGTGTCAGGCATATTTATGTGTTTTTGCGATGCACTCGCACAGCCCTCCTCACCGCTGTCTACTGTCTCACTCACTTACTGAGAGGACAGACGCACGCTCCACTTGACTGTCGCATCTCTCACCCTCTCGGTTTTTCACATAATGATATTATCCTATATCCTCGCATGTGAAGTGGACTGAGTTTTGGACCCAGGTTACTCCACGAGGCTCCTGACTATGGTAGCCGTCAGTCCATCAAGTGGTGCAGCTTTGTAGCTTACCAAAGTCATACTAAAACATTTTTGACAGATTTTTGAGCACCGTGTACCACATAAAAGCACCACCAGAATTCATACATAAGGTGCACCGGACTATAAGGTGCGCTTTATAGTGCGGAAAATATGGTATACAGAAGAAAATAATATATAGCATTACCGCACATGCTTCAAATTATACAGCGATATGGATTTTAGGCCATATCGCCAAGCCCTACTCTGAGCATTATTTTCACAGCTTTCTTTTCTTAGTTTCCATGGCATTTTTGTTCTTTCTCAAAAAATCAATTCAATTCAATTTTATTTATATAGCGCCAAATCACAACAAAAGTCGCCTCAAGGCGCTTTATATTGTACAGTAGATAGCACAATAATAAATACAGAGAAAAACCCAACAATCATATGAGCAAGCACTTTGGCGACAGTGGAAAGGAAAAAACCCTTTAACAGGAAGAAACCTCCGCAGAACCAGGCTCAGGGAGGGCGGCCATCTGCTGCGACGGTTGGGGTGAAAGAAGGAAAACAGGATGAAAGACATGCTCTGGAAGAGAGACAGAGATTAATAACAGATATGATTCGATGCGGAGAGGTCTATTAACACATAGTGAGTGAGAAAGGTGACTGGAAAGGAAAAACTCAGTGCATCATGGGAATCCCCGGCAGCCTACGTCTATTGCAGCATAACTAAGGGAGGATTCAGGGTCACCTGGTCCAGCCCTAACTATATGCTTTAGCAAAAGGAAAGTTTTTAAGCCTAATCTTGAAAGTAGAGATAGTGTCTGTCTCCGAATCCAAACTGGAAGCTGGTTCCACAGAAGAGGGGCCTGAAAACTGAAGGCTCTGCCTCCCATTCTACTTTTAAATACTCTAGGAACAACAAGTAAGCCTGCAGTGCGAGAGCGAAGTGCTCTAATAGGGTGATATGGTACTACAAGGTCATTAAGATAAGATGGGGCCTGATTATTTAAGACCTTGTATGTGAGGAGCAGGATTTTGAATTCAATTCTGGATTTAACAGGAAGCCAATGAAGGGAAGCCAAAACAGGAGAAATATGCTCTCTTTCTAGTCCCTGTCAGTACTCTTGCTGCAGCATTTTGGATCAGCTGAAGGCTTTTCAGCGAAGTTTTTAGGACATCCTGATAATAATGAATTACAGTAGTCCAGCCTGGAAGTAATAAATGCATGAACTAGTTTTTCAGCGTCACTCTGAGACAGGATATTTCTAATTTTAGAGATGTTGCGCAAATGGAAGAAAGCAGTCTTACATATTTGTTTAATATGTGCATTGAAGTACATGTCCTGGTCAAAATGACTCCAAGGTTCCTCACAGCATTACTGGAGGCCAAGGTAATGCCATCCAGAGTAAGAATCTGCTTAGATACCATATTTCTAAGATTTTCAGGGCCGAGTACAATAACCTCAGTTTTATCTGAATTAAGAAGCAGAAAGTTAGCGGCCATCCAGGTCTTTATGTCTTTAAGACATTCCTGCAGTTTAACTAATTGGTCTGTGATACCTGGCTTCATGGATAGATAGAGCTGCGTGTCATCTGCATAGCAGTGAAAATTTATGCTATGTCTTCTAATGATGCTGCCTAAGGGAAGCATGTATAATGTAAATAGAATTGGTCCTAGCACTGAACCCTGTGGAACACCATAATTGACCTTAGTGTGTGAAGAGGACTCTCCATTTACTTGAACAAATTGGAGTCTATTAGATAGATATGATACAAACCACTGCAGTGCAGTACCTGTAATACCTACAGCATGTTCTAATCGCTCTAATAGGATATTATGGTCAACAGTATCGAACGCAGCACTGAGGTCTAGCAGGACAAGCACAGACATGAGTCCACTGTCAGAGGCCATAAGAAGATCATTTGTAACCTTCACTAAAGCTGTTTCTGTGCTGTGATGAGCTCTGAAACCTGACTGAAACGCTTCAAATAAGCCATTCCTCTGCAGATGATCTGTTAGCTGTTTGACAACTACTCTTTCAAGGATTTTTGATATGAAAGGAAGGTTGGAGATTGGCCTATAATTAGCTAAGACAGCTGGGTCTAGAGATGGCTTTTTAAGTAAAGGTTTAACTACAGCCACCTTGAAGGCCTGTGGTACATAGCCGATTATTAGAGATAGGTTGATCATATTTAAGATCGAAGAATTAATTAATGGCAGGACTTCTTTGAGCAGTTTTGTAGGAATGGGGTCTAAAAGACACGTTGATGGTTTGGAGGAATTAATTATTGAAGTTAACTCAGAAAGATCAATTGGAGAAAAGAGTAACTTAACATCGATGGTACTAAAAGTAGCTGTAGATAATATTACATCTGTGGATGATTATTGGTAATTTTTCTCTAATGATAAAAAATTTTATTTGTGAAGAAGTTCATGAAGTCATTACTAGTTAACATTAAAGGGATTGTTGGCTCAGTAGAGCTCTGACTTTTGTCAGCCTGGCTACAGTGCTGAAGAGAAACCTGGGGTTGTTCTTATTTTCTTCAATCAGTGACTAATAGTAAGATGTTCTGGCTTTATGGAGGGCTTTCTTATAAAGCAGCAAACTATTTCTCCAGGCTAAATGATGATCCTTTAAATTTGTGACACACCATTTCCTCTCCAGCTTACGAGTTATCTGCTTTAGTTTGAGAATTATACCATGGAGTCAGGTACTTTGGATTTGAGGCCTTAGTTTTCACAGGAGCTACAGTATCCAGAGTCGTACGTAGTGAGGAGGTAAAATTATTAACAAGATAATCAACCTCTGTTGGAGTAGCGTTCAGATAGCTGCTCTGCTCTATGTTGGTACAGGGCATTGAAGATGATAACAGTGGGTGGATTATATTCTTAAACTTAGTTACAGCACTTTCAGAAAGACATCTACTTTGATAAAGTCTACTCTCCACTGCTGTGTAATCAATTATTGTAAATGTAAATGTTATCAGGAAATGATCAGACAGCAGAGGGTTTTCAGGAAACACTGTTAAATGTTCGGTTTCTATGCCATATGTTAAAACAAGATCTAGAATGTGATTAAAGTGGTGGGTGGGTTCTTTTACATTTTGAGAGAAGCCAATTGAGTCTAATAACAGATGAAATGCGATGTTGAGGCTGTCATTTTAGCATCTACATGGATGTTAAAATCACCACAATAATTATTTTATCTGAGCTGAGCACTAAATCAGATAAAAAGTCTGAGAAATCAGAGAGAAACTCTGTGTAAGGCCCAGGTGGACGATAGATAATAACAAGTAAGACTGGTTTCTGAGTTTTACAGCTGGGGCGGACGAGGCTAAGCATCAGGCTTTCAAAAGAAGTAAAAGTCTGTCTGGGTCTTTGGTTCATTAATAGGCTGGTGTGAAAAATTGCTGCCACACCTCCCCCTCGGCCTGTGCTTCGAGATTTCTGGTAGTTAGAATGACTCGGGGGTGTTGATTCATTTAAACTAACATAATCATCCGGCTGCAACCAGGTTTCTGTAAGGCAGAGTAAATCGATTTGTTGATCAATTATTAAGTCATGTACTAACAGAGACTTGGAGGAGAGAGACCTAATATTTAATAATCCACATTTCACTGTTTTACTCTTTGGTTCAGATGTGGATACTGTACTGTTCTTTCTTTGTGATTTTTTTTTTTTTATGTTTAAGTTGTTTATTGCTGGTTTTTGGTTTGTTTTTTGTCTTTTTGGGAGCTGACACAGCCTCAATGGAGATGGGTTTTTGGGGGGGTAGCAGGAGGAGAGAAGCTGCAGAGAGGCGTGTAAGACTGCAACTATGCTTCCTGGTCCCAACTCTGGATAGTCATATTTTGGGGGGTTTAATAAATTGGTCCATATTTCTAGAAATGAGAGCTGCTCCATCCAAAGTGGGATGGATGCCGTCTCTCCTAACAAGACCAGGGGTCCGTTCTTCGTACCTCGCTTACTACATCCAAGATCAAATGACACATCCAAGATCAAATCATCGCGCTAACTTTGAGCTCGCTAATCCGGTTCTCCGAACACACCTGTTGTTGACGATTAGTATAGCTGGATGAAGTAATCTGAGATCACTGGGTGGCTTAAAAAGGGCTACGATCGATAGTAGAAACATTGATCGGCAACCCTTTGATTGGTCGGTGAAGATGTCAAGGAGCGCTCAGTATTTTTCGGCAGCAGAGCAAGAACTCTTGATTGAGGGATTCCAGGAGTTTCAGAGTTTAATTAAAACGCAAGGGAACACTGCAAAGGCTGCAAAAGCAAGGAGAGAGGGCTGGCAGAAAGTTGCTGACAAATTAAACTCGTAAGTAATTTATTATATTATATTACATTATATCCTCTTTCACATTAGAGCCACAACAGGACCCACTAGAACATGGGAACAAGTAAAAGTGAAATATAAGAATATTCTACAGAATGGTAATATTTATCACTTATATTGCTTTTAGTCTCTTGAAAAGAGACCCTGAAATAATCTGTTTGTTTGTTTATAACAGCAACCAAGAAAAGGGCAGAGCAAATAAAGACAGGTGGTGGTCCTGCACCCCCTCACACACCCGGCTTTTTGTACTGTGACATTTATTGACATTGTGGGTTTTTTGTGTGTAGTTTTACATAACACTCCATCACTTTTACCTGTTCCCATGCAAGGGTGACTGAAGCATGCACAGTAAGTTGGGATATATGTGTATATATATATATATATATATATATATATATATATATATATATATATATATATATATATATATATATATATATATATACATATACATATATATATATATATATATATAGTTTCAGTTTTCAGTTTTATTTGTCATATGCAAGTTAGCACAGGGTCAACATCGCAATGAAATGTGTTTGACGAGCAGCAGTCTCTCAGCAGCATGATACAGTAGGAAAAATATAATAAAATGTAATATAATAAAATAAAATAACAAATAGAAAAATAGTAAAGAACAAAATATTAGAGAGACATGGTAAAAGAGAAAAGATGACTAAATATATATGTATCTATAAATATAAATATATGTACACTAGTGATTAAATAAGAAAATCTTGAAAAGAAATATGACGGAGGGCAGATGGGATATTGCACAGGAATGAGCAGCAGAAATTTACAGTATTGCACTTTTTAAATATAAATTACAATAACAATAAAGTGAAGTGACCAGTGCAGATTAATCAGAGTACTTGTGAAGCTGCAGGGTAGCTTCTGAGTGCTGTGTTGTGTGTGTTTAAGTGTTGTGGTTGAGGTGTCGTATGGCTTGATGGTAGAAACTGTTTTAAGTCTTGAAGTCCGAGCAGGCAGACTCCTGTAACGTCTGCCAGATGGTAACAAGGAGAACAGCTGATGTGCTGGGTGGCTGTGGTCCTTGATGATGCTGTGTGCTTTACGGAGGCATCGCTGGTGATAAATGTCCTGAATGGCAGGAAGCCTCGTGCCAGTGATGTGCTCTGCTGCCTTCACCACCCTCTGTAGTGATTTACGGCTGCTGGCAGAGCAGCCCGTACCAAACTGTGATGCAGCTCGTCAGCAAGCTCTCAATTGCACACCTGTAGAAATTTGAGATGATGCTGGCGCTCATGCCAAACCTCCTCAGCCTCCTCAGGAAGTAAAGCCGCTGGCGAAGCTTTCCTGATAGCAGTGTCTGTGTGAAGGGTCCAGGAGAAGTCCTCAGTGATGTTGACTCCAAGGAACTTGAAGCTGCTGACCCTTTCGACCTTGACACCGTTGATGTGGATGGGCTGGTGTTCCCTGACTGGTCGCTTTCCGGTAGTCCACTATCATTTCTCTAGTTTTGCTGATGTTGAAGTCAAGTTATTTTCCAGACACCACTGTACAGTGCCATCACCTCCTCTCTATAGGCCGCCTCATCGCTGCCTGTGATGAGGCCTATGATGGTTGTGTCATCAGCAAACTTGATGATGATGTTGGACTCATGTTTAGCAACACAGTCATGTGTGAACAGGGAATATAGGAGGGGCTAAGCACACAACCCTGGGGCGCACCTGTGTTAAGGATGAGTGATGAGGAAGTGTGCTTACCAACTCTCACCACCTGGGGCCTGTTTGTGAGGAAGTTTAGAATCCATCTGCAGATCGGTGTTCCCAGCCCAAGGTCGACGAGCTTCGTGGCAAGTTTTGAGGGGATGATGGTGTTAAATGCCGAGCTGTAGTCGATGAAGAGCATTCTTGCATATGTATTCCCTTTCTCCAGGTGAGTGAGGGTGGTGTGTGTTGCCAGGCGATGGCATCCTCTGTGGCTCTGTTTGTCCGATAGGCAAACTGAAGAGGGTCCAGTGTGTCAGGGAGGGAGGAGCAGATGTGACCTTTGACCAGCCGCCCAGGCACTTCATGATGACGGATGTCAGTGCAACAGGACGGTAGTCATTCAGACAGGAGACCACTGATTTTTTGGGAACGGGAATGATGGTGGATGCTTTGAGGGACGTGGGGACCACTGACTGCCTCAGGGAGAGGTTGAAGATGTTGGTGAACACCTCTGCCAGCTCGTCTGCACACACTCTGAGTAGCCGGCCTGGGATGCCGTCATTATGTGTCAGATACATATATATATATATATAGATATATAGAGATATATAGATATATAGAGATATATAGATAGAGATATATAGATATATAGATATATAGATAGAGATATATAGATATATAGATAGAGATATCTAGATATATATATATATATATATATATATATATATATATATATATATATATATATATATATATATATATAGAGATAGAGAGAGAGAGAGAGAGAGAGAGAGAGAGAGAGAGTAAATAATACCCTCACGGGAAAATCGATATCTCTATGAGCACACTGTCGCGCTGAGCTAAAGGATCCTGTCTATCCCGCAATATACGCTGAATTCTGAAAACTCTCCTTATCAATCTTGCACCTTCCGCAATGGGTTGCTCGCAGACAAACGGACAGGACATGGCTGCGACAGACTTCCCAAATCCACCTTCGCTTTTATAGCCGTGGTCTCTCATCTTGATTGCACGTAGTAATTTACTATTACTACCCTAAAATATGAATTACATCTGACATATGATCTACTACATGACATAGAATGATTAATAGTACATTTCCCTTTTTTTTCGGAAATGACCTGTATGTATTTGTATGAAATCAATAAAAGAATCAAATGCTGCATTATAGTTACATTGCTAATATTTATTTATGGTAAAACAGTGGCGAAATATCGCTGTTGCTTTCGTATAAATGAAGCGGACATACCTGAGAGGCCGCGATCTAATCCTGTTTACATAAAGTAAGCCTGCTCCCAAGCAGGTTTACGCTTACGGATCTGTTGCTATGACAGCAAGTCCCGGATGAGCTTCGGAGAACCGAATGATCCAAGATCACGCGAAATCGTCAACAATCAAATCCGGCTAACTTACTTAGCGAGGTACGAAGAACGTTTCTGGGACACCACTCAGACAGCCAGCAATTTAAGGAGAACATGCGGCTAAACATGTCACTCCTGGTCTGATTGGGGAGGGGACCAGAGAAAACTACAGAGTCCGACATTGTTTTGGCAAAGTTACACACCCATTCAATTTTGATTTTAGTGACCTCCGATTGGCGTAACCGGGTGTCATTACTGCCGACGTGAATTATGATCTTACTGTATTTACGTTTACCCTTAGCCAGCAGTTTTAAATTTCCTTCAATGTCGCCTGCTCTGGCCCCTGGAAGACAATTGACTATGGTTGCCGGTGTCTCTAGCTTCACATGTCTGAGAACAGAATCACCAATTACCAGAGTTTGACCCCTGGCAGGTGTGTCGCCGAGTGGGGAAAAACGGTTAGACACATGAACAGGTTGGTGGTGTACCTGGGGCTTCTATTTAAGACTATGCTTCCTCCTCACCGTCACCCAGCCGCCCTCTTTCCCCAGCTGCTTGGGGTCTGCCGGGGAACAGCTAGCGGGGCCTACGCTATCTTCGGCTGCACCAGCTACAGGGGCCTGGCTAGCTACGGGTGAATGAAGGAAGGGTGCGAAGCCGAGTCTCCAATTCAGTAATCCTGGCCTCCAGAGCTGCAAATATGCTACATTTGTTACAGGTATCATTACTGCTAAAGGAGGCCGAGGAGTAACTAAACATCTGACACAATGAGCAGGAAAGAGCAGGAGGGACAGGTGAAGTAGCCATGGTGCTAACGAGTCGGCTACGAGCTAAGCTAAGCTAGCGAAACAGTAAAGAGACAGTGAGTGAATACTTTGGCTATAAATTAGGTAGTGAGTACACAGAAAGGGTGATTCAGATGAAGCACGTTAAGATTATACTATGAAAAAGGGATGTATCAAAAGATTTAAATTAAATTGCTAAGCAGAAAAGCTACTCAGAAACACCACTGTGTTTGAGCAGGAACAGGAAGTGATACTCTACCACAAAGCGAGCGAACACCAAGTGACACTCAGACTGCTCTTGGAAGGCCAAGCTCTGAAGTGGTGGTGTTAGTGTTTCTTTTTTCTTTTCTTTTTTTTTTCTTTTTTTCTTTTTCCCTGTCCATAGAATGCTTTTTTTTCTGTGCTCTGTAACATCAGCACCATGGTTCTACAAATGAGCAGCTCAGTTCAGGGTTATAAAGGGCGTTCATACAGGAAGTTTCTGTTGTCACCAGAAACTTAGTAAGTCAATGACATCAAGCAAGTTCAAGGGATGACAGGTGAACTAGCTAATGGCAGTGGGTCCTGAGTTCAATTTTTCTCATCCTTGATGCAAATGAATGAAGCAACTAATGATAAAAACAAGGGATACCATGAAGTGATATGAGGTGAGGTTGTGAATACATTAGGGGGTTACCTTGTTAACTGGAGCCAGAAATAAGCACTAGTGACCAACATCCAGCTACAAAGTGATGTTTAATGAATGAATTGGTAAGAGTGACAGATGTACTCTGACCCAGTTAATCAGGAAGTGTGCATGTAGTCTGAAGGTGCTACACAGCATTGCAAACTCGCGTCTACATCTTGCAACTGTGTACTCTCATCAGGAAGCAGCATCAAGAATGTGGGATACTATTGTCCAGGTGCTGTTGATATTCCACAGAGGAGACAAAATTATTACAAAGAAATTGTGTTTCCAAAGTGAATGTTAAAAACAATGAAACTGTTAACTGCATTCATTGTCTTTGCTTCTTCCTCTTTGTGGTGAACTATACGGTTGCTGTCTTTCC